>NW_019438861.1:0-442 GCF_002814215.2 Seriola lalandi dorsalis
CATTAAAATTGATAAAAATCTCATAGTATAGTAAGGCATAAAAAGATTAAAACACGTCATAGTATAGTAAGGCATAAAAAGTGATCAAAACATCATGATATAATAAGACATAAAAACTGATAACGTCATAGTATAATATGGAATAAAAACTCAAAAAAATGTCAGTATAGTCAGGCATAAAAAATGAAAAAAACATTTAAGTATAGTGAAGCATAAAAAGTGAAAAAAACTTCATAGTATAGTGAAGTATGAAAACGACATAGTATCGTAAGGAATAAAAAGTGAAAAAAACGTCATGGTATAGTAAGGCATAAAAACGTCATAGTATAGTAAGGCATAAAAAGTCACAAAAAGACATAGTATAGTGAAGCATAAAAAGTTTTAAAAAACGTCATAGTATAGTAAGGCATAAAAAGTCATAAAAACTTTGTAGTATACTAAG
>NW_019438862.1:0-522 GCF_002814215.2 Seriola lalandi dorsalis
TAAAGCTTTTTTTCACAAGGATGATGGCCGCCTTTGTGCTGAAGATGCTTTTGAGAGATCCAGGCCTGATTGCGATGGCAGTCTTATTCAGCAGAAGGCCCTTGGATTATTTCTCACCAAACATGCTCAATAAATTCTTCATACAAAGACATGACCCTGCTATATTTACTTCTCCCTGTTGCCTACAGCTTCAACAACTGAACTGGAACCACTTTAAAAAGCATGCCAATGCACACACACACACGCACACACACATACACACAAATGCATGTGCGCACACACACACACACACACACACTCACACACACACCGGCTGACCCACTCATACAGTATACTTTCCCACCCACACTTTCCTGTTCTTCCCTTCATTTCAATCTTCAGAAACCTCACACCCAACCATATATTGTTACGTATCAGCTCCATCAGCTCAGTGCACTGTCATGACACAAAAAGAGTCGTTTGTGGGATAAATGGCACAGTGCTTTCATTCAGTCACATCCTGTTATCCTTTTTTCAGTTGTT
>NW_019438863.1:0-525 GCF_002814215.2 Seriola lalandi dorsalis
AGTAAGGCCTAAAAGGTCATAAAAACGTCATTGTATGGTAAGGCATAAAACGTCATAGTATAGTAAGGCATAAAACGTCAAGCTATAATAAGGCATAAAACGTCATAAAAACTTCATTGTATAGTAAGGCATAAAATTGTCATGAAAACGTCATAGTATTTTAAGGCATAAAACATCATAGTATAGTAAAGCATAAAATCGTCATAAAAATATCATAGTATTGTAGGGCATAAAAGGTCATAGTATATTCAAGGCATAAAATTGTCATAAAAACGTCATAGTATAGTAAGGCATGAATATGTTGTAGTATAGTAAGGCAAGAAATCATCTTTAAAAAAACGTCATAATATAGTATGGCATAAAAACGTCATAAAAACGTCATAGTATAGTAAGGCCTAAAACGTTATAAAAATGTCAGAGTATAGTAAGGCATGAATATGTTGTAGTATAGTAAGGCATGAAATCATCTTTAAAAAACGTCATAGTATAGTATGGCATAAAAACGTCATAAAAACGTCATAGTAT
>NW_019438864.1:0-427 GCF_002814215.2 Seriola lalandi dorsalis
AGGTCCTCTGTTTGGTTAGATACATTTATAGATGAATGGATGGACTTGAGAAAAGAAAGGAATACAGGGCAATGAGGGAAGGGAGCAGAGTTAAAAAAGAAAAAAAGAAAAAAAAGAATCGTTTATTCTGTTCCCTTCCCCTCTGCCCTTTTGAGGAGATGAAAAGGAAGGCAGTGTCGAAGGATGAGAGGGTAGCAGGAGAGGACAGAGAGGAAAAGAGTTGTGTATGGTAAAAAAAAAGTAAGGAACTAAGAAACAAGCAGGAGGAAGGGAGGAGGAGGGAGTGGAGTGGAAAGGTGACATTTGGTGACCGGGGGCTATTTGTGGTGACATTTTCACACCTCTGCTCATCTCTAATGCCAGGACAATGTGCTCTGGCTCGTTTGTCACCCGCCTTCCCAACAAGCTTGTTACCGCTTCTGCTGCT
>NW_019438865.1:0-593 GCF_002814215.2 Seriola lalandi dorsalis
TATAGTAAGGCGTATAAACGTCATAGTATAGTATGGCAAAAAAATGTCAAAAAACGTCATAGTATAGTAAGGCTAAAAAATGTCATAAAACATCATAGTATACTATGGCAAAAAAATGTCAAAAAACGTCATAGTATAATAAGGAAAAAAATGTCAAAAAACGTCATAGTATAGTAAGCCGTATAAACGTCATAATATAGTAAGGCAAAAAAATATCAAGAAACGTCATATTATAATAAGGCAAAAAATGTCAAAAAATGTCATAGTATAGTATGGCAAAAAAATGTCAAAAAGCGTCATAGTATAGTAAGGCGTATAAACGTCATAGTATAGTATGGCAAAAAAATGTCAAAAAGCGTCATAGTATAGGAAGGCGTATAAAAGTCATAGTATAGTAAGGCGTATAAAAGTCATAGTATAGTAAGGCTAAAAAATGTCAAAAAACATCATAGTATAGTATGGCAAAAAAATGGCAAAAAACATCATAGTATAATAAGGAAAAAAATGTCAAAAAACGTCATAGTATAGTAAGGCGTATAAACGTCATAATATAGTAAGGCAAAAAAATGTCAAGAAACGTCATATTATAATAA
>NW_019438866.1:0-477 GCF_002814215.2 Seriola lalandi dorsalis
ATTAAATGCCAAATTCAAGGCGATAAAAAGAGTGGCTGTAATTGAAAGCCCCTTTAATACCACTTTTTAATGAGGATCTAAGTTGACACAGAAACTGATGAGGGCTTTAATTGAACTAAACCCTCCATCTTCCCGCGATAGTGGAAGCTTAATTTGCTTTTTAATTGCAATCAATAAAGCATCATGCGAGCATATCTTCAAGCCAAAGTGTCTATGATCATTCTACGGCTATACAGTTAATGGAAGTCATCGACCATCAAAGGATATAGTCATAAAGTTGTAACGGACACTGGTGGACGCCAGTGACCAGACACCAGATTTATGGTAAGGACACTGGGTTGCTCTGGAGGATATGGGGAGCCTCCCATGTCCACTTTCCCATCATCAAACCATCACATGGATAGAAAACAGGGACGAAATGAGTTCCCCTCACCAATAGACTAGCTTTTGAAGATACCATCGGAATTTATGGCTAGC
>NW_019438867.1:0-449 GCF_002814215.2 Seriola lalandi dorsalis
AGTAAAAAAAAACTCATAGTATAGTAAGGCAAAACAAATCATAGTATAGTAAGGCAAAAAAAGTAAAAAAAAAAAGTCATAGTATAGTTAGGCATAAAAAGTTAGTAAAAGTCATAGTATAGTATGGCAAAAAAAATTCATATTATAGCAAGGCAAAAAAAAGTCGTAGTATAGTATGGCATAAAAAGTCATAGTATAGCAAGGCAAAAAAAGTAAAAAAAAGTCATAGCATAGTATGGCAAAAAAAGTAGAAAAAAAAAGTCATAGTATAGTAAGGCAAAAAAAGTTAAAAAAAAGTTACAGTATAGTAAGGCAAAAATAAGTCATAGTGTAGTAAGGAAAAAAAACTTTAAAAAAGTCACAGTATAGTATGGCATAAGAAATCATAGTATAGTATAGCAAAAAAAGTCAGAAAAAAGTAATAGTATAGTATGGCATAAAAAGTCATA
>NW_019438868.1:0-492 GCF_002814215.2 Seriola lalandi dorsalis
GTGTGTGTAGTGTGTGTAGTGTGTGTGTGTGTGTGTGTTTACATACATACACACACATGTGTACATGCTGCACATACACACTCAACTCGAGACCAGTGAAATGGGGTTTAGGTGCGATCAGCAAGAGGTATAAACAGTATAATGAGCGAAAGGAAGAGCCTGTGGAAATTGATTTTAATGTTGACTGCTTGTATTAGCCAACAGCACAAAGCCTGTTACACTCAGATAGCAACTTTTCACAATAGTTGTGCTGTGCTCTCAAGTATTCAAAGGCTCCATGAGTCAGAGCTGAAAACAGGGGCTGTAGCCAGATGTTGCCGGATGCATTATTTAGACTGTGGCGAGTGCGAGTAGAAATGTCTCAGAATGCCATGGCTGTCATTTAAAAAAATAAACATAATATTATAACATAATATGTTTATATATTGGCCTTTTGTCTTTCATATTGTACATCTTCATCATTTACAGGCATCATGGAAAGAGCCACATTAT
>NW_019438869.1:0-555 GCF_002814215.2 Seriola lalandi dorsalis
CAGGGACACAGCCAGGGAGAAAAACATTAGTCCTGACCTTGGAGTTTCAGATGCAAATACATTCTAGAGGAGACAACCAGTCAACCCCCCGGTGACCCCCATAGTTTACTTCAGGCATGCACATACACACACGTACATGCTTCATGCTCACACACAGGCAATTTCTCAAAACAATCGCTCTTTTCTGTTGAGACAAACCACACACACACACACGTTAATATTTATAAAAAAAAGCATGCACACAAACCACTACAAAAAAAATAAAAAAATAAAAAAAACATACAGTGCTTCTCATTAAGAACACAAAAGGCACATACTCCATGTAGAAATACAATCTAAATTTAGTTTATGTGGTATTTTTCGAAGTGAAGCCTTGTCTACACATAAACACCTGAAATACGAACCCAGCCCCATTATACACAGCCAAGAACATGTTAGTGAATAAATACTGACATCCCTCTTCTATTTATAAGGCGTTTGCTTTATTCTAATGTGATGTGAGTATGACTCACAAAGGAGCGTCTCAGCTTACAGGTTTACATTCAGCCACTGTGA
>NW_019438870.1:0-472 GCF_002814215.2 Seriola lalandi dorsalis
ACTACAACACTTGTTAGAGATCTTTTTTAAATGACTGAAATTTTGGTTAATTTGTTGTGTTTTCACAAGCTTCATAAAGAGACGTGGTTTGAAAGACACTTTGAGTATTTTAGTATTATTTGTCTTTAAATTTTTAAGCTGCAATTTCAAAGACCATGTTTATTCAATGTAGTAAAATATAGTTTTATAGCAAGACTGCCAAGGAATAATTTCTCAATTCATAAAGTATAGGAGATGAAAACACTCACACATTCTGTCTTTGTGTTACTTATGGATGGAATTATAGTGATAATAAATTATTCCCCTTGTTGCTGGGGACGCCCAGGAGGCCCCTCAAGGACCCCACTTTGCAGAAGCACTGATCTAGACATTCGCTAAACAAAGATGACAGACAGATCCTTTCTGACAGCACAGCGTCTCCTCTCAAACTACATCGGGGAAACGGACAGTATTTCAGTGAAGCAGCTCAGAG
>NW_019438871.1:0-488 GCF_002814215.2 Seriola lalandi dorsalis
ACACATCCATACATTCAACATGACCTTGAATGAACACTTCATCAAAGTGAAAAGATGTTTTTTCAGAGTAAGAGTCTTGTCCCTGGATGTGGATTGAATGTGTTTCAATTTAAGGAAACACACTCTTCCTGTGTGCTGCTGTGTGGCTGCCTGTATGTTTGGGGTCTTGGTACATGCAGTGATATGAAAGTCTATAGGGGACTATATTGTGTACACATGTGTAAGTGTGACTTTCAGGGCGTCTATGACCATATTAAAATGAATATGGAAAAGCAATTAGACATTTGATTTTCAAAGTTGTAAGCGGATGTAGAGTGGACCATTTTAATTTTAACATGGTCATAGACGCCCACATGAGAATGTGAGAATGAAAACTGGATTACTGCATTTTTACTCAAATAACATACATATGTGGAAAATTATGATACAAATACAACTATTTTTCTTTTCAAGTTTACATTATCATTTTAATATAGTCCCCTATAGGC
>NW_019438872.1:0-466 GCF_002814215.2 Seriola lalandi dorsalis
AACTTTCTATCAATTAAATATGATTAAGCACTAAGAGTCTCGATACTCACTATGATGCCGCAGAGCCAGTCGGATCACCTCATTGGTCGAGTCTGAGTTGCTGACAGGAAGCGTCTTGGTCTAATGGGAGGAGACATTCACATACAACATCAACAGGACATCACTTTACACTGCAGGGAAAGTATCACCGCACGCACGCACGCACGCACGCACACACGCACGCACACACACACAAAAGATGGAGGATAAACATTAAAATAAACTTACAACAGCAAAAGTGTTGATTCCCTTCCCATACACTCTCAGAGGGATGGTCTTAGGCTCCTCCTTCTCTTTCTCTTCTTTTATCCGACTGCAGAGAAAAACAAAGTGGTGAGATTTGTCCTGACACACACACACACACACACACACACACACACTCAGTACTTCATGCTGATGTGTGAAGGCAGAGTTTACCTTCTGAGGG
>NW_019438873.1:0-780 GCF_002814215.2 Seriola lalandi dorsalis
GCTTCATCTCCTCAGTTTTATTTATGTACAGCCAGTAGAACCTGTGGACTTGGAATCACACCCCAGGGTTTAAGTTCTGACTCGTATCAGTGAGAGTGGCCTTTCATCTCAACAGAAACTGTATGGGTATATAGGCAGAGTCTCTCTAATGTGGATGCATTAACATAAAGTTACTTAATGAACAGACTTCATTAGAAAAAGAGTGCGACGCAATATTTCTTCAACACTACACAGTTACAATGGAAACTATTAGAGTATAAACTGAGTGATAAATGCTCCTCTGTCAGACACACTGTCTGTTAAAGGTGATTCCAAGTCCAGTTGTTGTTGTCTTGAGCCATGAGTTCAGGTAGGTGTTAGAGAAAATTCTTATCATCGGTGGTGAAGAAAGAGCGCTGGAGTCCAGTATGTCTTATGCTGAGGATGTTTATTGATGCTTGATCAAGGAGAAATGAGGATTCATCAATACAGGCTTCTGTGCATGATGTCACCTCAAATCTGAAGCAGGAACCCTGAGGATAGTCTTTATACACTTAGAGAGATAACTATAAAAAGCTTACACTCCATAATTATTCAAATATCAAAAAGAAGAGGGAGAAGAGGAATGTATGAATACGCTATTGGTTCATTAACCATAGATAAGGAAACAAGACTGTACACGCCCAAGTGCTGATTCTTAGAACACCCAACCACTTGTTCCTGACCATCCAAGGTCTGCTGTTATCAGCCCTGGCACCAAGAGTATCAGCAGAAAACCAAAGCTGCGTCTGGAGGAACGGC
>NW_019438874.1:0-487 GCF_002814215.2 Seriola lalandi dorsalis
TGTGTGTGTGTGTGTGTGAATGAGTGAGAGAGCGAGAGGTTGAGCCAGTAGTAAAATATTTTGGGTTCATTATGAACTGTGTTGGGACTAATCAGACTGTGTCAGAGGACGTCAGCGGAGTAGTCGGTCCTTCAGTGTGGTCCAGGACACATTCACGTTCACTCTGCTGAAAGGATGTGGCCTCATGTGTTTCCAGACCTCCTCTGAATATGGTCTGAGTGATCGGATCTCAAATGAGTCCTCGATGCGTCTTGGGTGCGTTCACACCTGAACTTAGAGCTGACCGCTTGTGATCGGATCACCTGAGGCAGGCCCTGTTCACACCTGGTGTTAACCTCCATGTGTTGAAGACTTCAGGGCAAGTTATTGTCTGCCAAGAATTTTCCACAAAACTTTAAATATGATGATTTTGACTTCATGTTTTTCAGTCCAATTACTCTTCTATATCTCCCTCACAGATCTTTCTACACTGATGTAAACCTACTCA
>NW_019438875.1:0-513 GCF_002814215.2 Seriola lalandi dorsalis
AAAGAGAAAGCCCACTTTTCAGTGGTGATGTGTTGTTGTATACACCAACTGTCATGGTTTGCTATGGCAGACACCTTTTGTTAGTTTTGTTTGGACTTTCTCACTTCCTGTTTTATTTTGTAATTGGTTTCCTTGTGTGTCTCAGTGTTTTTGCTTCCGGTCTTGGTCCTGTTTCTGTGTGGTGATTGTCTGCCCCGCCCTAATGTGTTTCACCTGTGTTCAATCACCCTTGCCCCCCTTGTCTATATACGCTTTGTGCTTCCCTTTGTCTGTGTCGGTTCGTCTGTTGTCTCTCTGGTGATCTCTGGGTTTGTCCTTAGTCTGTTCATGTCTCCTGTTGTCATCCCCTGTGCTTCTCATGTTTTGGCCTGCTGTTCCTTGTATAACCCTCGTGCTTCGGTTTCCTTTTCAGTTGGTTTGCCAGTTTTTGCCTGTTTGGATATTGTAATCGTTTCTTTCCACCAGTGTTGTGTGAAAGCTTTAAGTTTAATAAACCTGTCTGCACCGTCTCCC
>NW_019438876.1:0-510 GCF_002814215.2 Seriola lalandi dorsalis
AACATAAATCAGCATCGATATCTTTTCAAACGAGATAACAGACAGATTTCGCCACATCCCATCATAGGCTACTGCTTATTATTAATTGTTAGTGTTATAGCCGCTTGAATGCAAACAAGTAACCTTTACTATTCTTTTTCTTAAAGAAAAACTATTAACATCGTAGGAAGTCGAAACAGAACAGCTTGGGGAGAAAAACAGCCCAAAACTCATTTCAAACGTTGTGTTGCTGAAACGTTAAACAGGAAAAAGAAGATAATAATTAATTAATTAATTAATAATAATAATAATTAGGCCTAACAAACTCCAAGTTCCAAAAAAATCAAATTTATAGTTTCACCCTCACTTTTGTGCCAACTAGGCTTCTCTTTTAATGTGATGGCTGGGCTTGCTTCTTTGAACAGAGCAATTGCATTCTTGGCTTTATTTTAGACACGGCCACACGCAGATCGCTCTCAACTCTGAGGAGTCGTGATCTATATTTGTTTTTCATATATGTCAGCGCAGAAA
>NW_019438878.1:0-518 GCF_002814215.2 Seriola lalandi dorsalis
TACATGCTCAAACCTCCACCAATGTCTAGTTCCAGTGGTCCCCTCAAGCAGACCAAACATTCCCAAAGCTTAAAGACAGCTTTGCACTGCTCTGCTTCTCACTCTACCTGACCCACACCTCCAGTGTGTGGTGGAGGTGGATGCCTCTGATGTTGAGGTGGGGGCAATGCTGTCATAGTGCTCCCCCAAGGATAACAGTCTCAATCCTTGTACTTTTGTCCCTGAAACTGTCTCAAGCTGAACAGAACTATGAAGAGGTACTGGAAGTCAAGTTGGCGCGTCCATAGCACCTATGGACGTCCACATGGCACCAGGATACCCTAAGCCGCTCTATGATCGACTTTGTAGTCGTATCATCAGACCTGCGGCCGCATGTTTTGGACACTCGGGTGAAGAGAGGAGCAGAGTTGTCAACCGACCACCACCTGGTGGTGAGTTGGATCAGATGGCAGTGGAAGACACCGCACAGACCTGGCAGGCCCAAACGAGTTGTAAGGATCTGCTGGGAAAGCCTGGCG
>NW_019438879.1:0-500 GCF_002814215.2 Seriola lalandi dorsalis
CATCAGCTTTCAGGCAGTGTTTTTGTGTTCTCATCCTGATTGTCAATTCGTCTGCAGGTTATTTGTGGGCGGAGTTGCCAACCTGTAGTTGAAGGCACCTGGGCCTGGTGCCGCCCACTACTATAAAGCCCTGGCTTCATTCAACCAGAGTCCTCTCTCTGACCCCATTCATTTCCCCAGTGTTGCTGTCTTTTGTCTTTCTACATCCAACACTTTCACACAAACACATTGCCTTTCACTCACACACTCACATACACTCACCACAGATTTACTGATGCTCATATCCCATCGTCTTTTGCGTTGCTCATGTGTTGATTTTGTCTTTTGTTAAATAAATTTATCCTTGTTTTCATCTCGGTCTGCGTTTCCCTCCTTGTGTGTCACGGCCTTAGAGCCGGGTAGTGACACTCTCTGCCTGTAAGTAATATATCATTTAATTTCATACTGTGTAGATCCTTAGCAGTGTCTTTTTTCTTACCAGTATAAAATATACTTATGTT
>NW_019438880.1:0-480 GCF_002814215.2 Seriola lalandi dorsalis
CATAAAAATGTCAAAAAACATCATAGTATAGTAAGGCATAAAAATTTCAAAAAACGGCATAGTGTAATATGGCATAAAAATGTCAAAAAACCTCATAGTATAGTAAGGCATAAAATTGGCAAAAAACGGCATAGTATTGTAAGGCATAAAAACGTAAAAAAACGGCATAGTATAATAAGGCATAAAAATGTCAAAAACTTTATTTTATAATAAGGCATAAAAACATCATAAAATGTCATAGCATTGAACGGCATAGTATAGTAAGGCATAAATACATAATAAAAAAACGACATAGTATAGTAAGTCTTAAAAACGTCATAGTATAGTAAGGCATAAAAATGTAAAAAAACAGCATAATATAGTAAGGCATAAAAATGTCAAAAAACGGCATAATATAATAAGGCATAAAAATGTCAAAAACTTTATATTATAATAAGGCATAAAAAAATCATAAAATGGTCATAGCATTGTAAGGCATAG
>NW_019438881.1:0-633 GCF_002814215.2 Seriola lalandi dorsalis
CATGTGACAGCTCATGTTTCTTGCACCATTAAAATGAACTGTTAGTGATGTTGCCACATTCCCAGATGTCATGAATTAACTTGGTGAATAAAATGTTTAAGTTACAAAAAGCAATGAATTGCAAAACTACGTAAATAAGACCCATGTTGTAATTATTCTTTAATCTGGTCATAATATCAACATTCTTTAAAATTCAACCAGAAGGACTCACTATGACATGCGTCTCTAATGATGGTCACATCACACAAAACAGCATAACACAGTTTATCTCTTTCAGTCTATATGTTCATCAGGAATCCTTCTTTAAAGAGATGTTACCTGAATTTCCTTAACCATCCAACATAATTGAGAGTGTTCGTTATGTTATATGTTGAAGACTTGGAGTAAGAAACACATGTTGCGTAACAGTCAGTTGTGTGTTCACACATGATTCAGATCTACGTGATTAAAATTCAAGAGAAGTCTGAACAGGAAGGACCAAAAGACAAAATGTATTCTCACTTCTCAAAATTACTTTGCTTTAACAGAAAACATCAGAAAACTCACAGAGGGAATTGTACTAACAGCTGTCCAGAAGAAAATGAATTACACATCTTGTCCCCGTGTCAGCTTTGACTTTACAGGCAGATTTCT
>NW_019438882.1:0-500 GCF_002814215.2 Seriola lalandi dorsalis
ATGCCATTCTATACTATGACGTTTTTTGGTGTTTTCACGCCTTAGTATTCTATGACTTTTTTTGACATTTTTACGCCATAGTATACTATGACGTTTTTTGACATTTTATGCCATACTATACTATGAAGTTTTTTGACATTTTTAAGCCTTACTATTCTATGACTTTTTTTGACATTTTTATGCCATAGTATACTATGACGTTTTTTTGACAATTTATGCCATACTATATTATGACGTTTTTTGATGTTTTTGTGCCTTGATATAGTATCATTTGATGTCTTCATAGTTTAATATATAGTGACATATGTGGGTAGAAGCAATAGTACACTGGTCCGAGCTGTTGCTTCAAAGTAAGAAGGTCGTGAGTTCAATCCCAGGTTGAGAAAATTTCTTTGCGGAGTTCGGATGTTCTCCTAGTGCCAACGTCGGTTCCCATACTGTGACATGCATAAAACTGGCAATCCTAACTGATGTTTCCATGCTTCAGTATAGTATGACCT
>NW_019438883.1:0-957 GCF_002814215.2 Seriola lalandi dorsalis
AAAAAAGTCATAGTATAGTAAGGCATAAAAAGTCATAGTATAGGTAAGGCATAAAAAGTCATAAAAAAGTCATAGTATAGTAAGGCATAAAAAGTGATAAAAAAAAGTCATAGTACAGTATGGCATAAAAAGTTATAAAAACATCATAGTATAGTAAGGCATAAAAAGTCATAGTATAGTAAGGTATAAAAAGTCATAATATAGTAAATCATAAAATGTCATAAAAAGTCATAGTATAGTAAGGCATAAAAAGTCATAATATAGTAAATCATAAAATTTCATAAATAAGTCATAGTATAGTAAGGCATAAAAAGTCATAGCAAAGTAAAGCATAAAAAGTTATAAAAACGTCATAGTATAGTAAGGCGTAAAAACGTCATAGTATAGTAAGACATAAAAACCTCATAAAATGTCATAGTATAGTAAGGCATAAAAAGTGATAAAAAAGTCATAGTATAGTAAGGCATAAAAAGTCATAAAAATGTCATAGTATAGTAAGGTGAGACGGACCCCTGTTCCATCATCAGCTTTCAGGTAGTATAGTAAGGCATAAAAAGTGATAAAAAAGTCATAGTATAGTAAGGCATAAAAAGTGATAATATAGTAAATCATAAAATGTCATAAAAAAGTCGTAGCATAGTAAAGTATAAAAAGTTATAAAAACGTCATAGTATAGTAAGGCATAAAAAGTCATAGTATAGTAAGGCATAAAAAGTGATAAAAAAAAAGTCATAGTATAGTAAGGAATTAAAAGTGATAAAAAAAAGTCATAGTATAGTAAGGCATAAAAAGTTATAAAAACATCATAGTATAGTAAGTCATAAAAAATTAAAAAAAAATAAATAGTATATTAAGGCATAAAAAGTGATAAAAAAAAGTCATAGTATAGTAAGGCATAAATAGTCATAGCAAAGTAAATCATAAAAAGTTATAAAAACGTCATAGTACAGTAAGGCA
>NW_019438884.1:0-507 GCF_002814215.2 Seriola lalandi dorsalis
ATGCATAAAATGTCCTATAATTGTCATAGTATGTGAAGGTATGAGACGAAATAATATAATTAGGCATAAAAATGCCAAAAAAATCTTGGTATAGTATAGTAGAAAAATGCCAAAAATGTCATAGTATAGTATGGCATAAAATGTCAAAAATACATCATACCATATAAAGGCATAAAATGTCATAAAAACGTCATAGTATGTCGAGGCATGAGACGAAATAATATAATTAGGCATAAAAATGCCAAAAAATGTCAAAGTATAGTATAGCAGAAAAATGCTAAAAATGTCATAGTATAGTATGGCATAAAACATCAAAAATACATCATACCATATTAAGGCATAAAATGTCATAAAAACGTCAAGGCATGAGACGAAATAATGTAATTAAGCATAAAAATGCCAAAAAAATTTTAGTATAATATAGCAGAAAAATGACAAAAATGTCATAGTATAGTTTGGCATAAAACGTCAAAAAAACATCATAGTGTATTAATGCATAAAAGGTCA
>NW_019438885.1:0-414 GCF_002814215.2 Seriola lalandi dorsalis
GCCTTACTATAATATCTTGTTGGATTCCTGACCATACTATGACGTTTTTATGACCTTTTATGCCTTAATATACAATTATGTTTTTTTGACATTTTATGCAATACTATACTATGACATTTTATGGCATTTTTATGCCAAATTATATTGTTTCGTCTCATGCATTGCCATACTTTGACGTTTTTATGACCTTTTGTGCCTTAATATACTATGATGTATTTTTGACGTTTTATGCCATACTATACTATGACGTTTTTGGCATTTTTATGCCTAATTATATTATTTTGTCTCATGCTTTGCCACACTATGACGTTTTTATGACCTTTTGTGCCTTATTATACTATGATCTATTTTTGACGTTTTATACCATACTATACTATGACGTTTTTGGCATTTTTATGTATAATTATATTATTT
>NW_019438886.1:0-489 GCF_002814215.2 Seriola lalandi dorsalis
CCTCATTATATTATTTCGTCTCATACCTTAACATACTATGACGTTTTTATGACCTTTTATGCCTTAATATACTTTGATGTTTTTTTGACATTTTATGCCATACTATACTATGATGTCTTTTGGCAACATTATGCCTTACTATACTATCTTGTATGATGCCTGACAATACTATGACTTTTTTTATGACCTTTTATGCCATACTATACTATGATGTTTTTTGGCATTTTTATGCCTCATTATATTATTTCGTCTCATACCTTCACATCCTATGACTTTTCTATGACCTTTTATGCCTTGATATACTATGATGTTTTTTTGACATTTTATGCCATACTATACTATGACATTTTTTGGCATTTTTCTAAGGTACTATACTTAGATTTTTTTTCGCATTGTTATGCCTAATTATATCATTTCGTCTCATGCCTTGCCATACTACGACGTTTTTATGACCTTTTATGCCTTTATATACTATGATGTTTTTTTGAC
>NW_019438887.1:0-3318 GCF_002814215.2 Seriola lalandi dorsalis
ATAAAATACAAAAAAAAGGTAATTGAATATGTGACTTTTTCCCCAATACAAAGCTCTATTTTCAATAGAAAATAAACTATTCAGTGTTACATTGGAAGAACCAAACAAACATCAGGGCACAACCCATGAAGATCCAAAATGTTACAAAACAGCTACATCCAAAATGTTACAATAAATGTTACTTGCTCTTAGAAATGTTTTTCACCCAAAACAAATGTTACCATAGACATCAACCAGATTCCATGTACTGAACAACAAAATCCTTGAAATAGATAAAACTATATTTCAATGTAGAAATACAAAAGTATTCTCAATAAACAAAAACAAACAAATTGGTCTCAAAATGTTTCAAGGAAGCCTGTGAGTTTGCAAACAAACATGTGCATGCTCAACAATTATTTCACTTCACTTGATTTGTCATCCAGTCACAGAGGCAGATATGTCAGTCATTGTCTCATAGACATTTTCCACTTCACATATTCCACACATAATTTCATAGACTTCAGACTTCCTTTTGTTGTTTTTCTCCAGGGTGTCCATCTTGTCTTTCACCTTTGGAGAGATTTTCAATATGAACGTTATTGAACACATTTTCACAATTGCTCAATTCCTTCTGTACATATACTGATGACCTGACTTCCACATTCACATATACTGACTTCCACATTCATATCTACACACTTCCACATTCACATATACTGACTTCCACATGTAATTTCAAGTATAATGTTCATATCATATTACCTACCTGATTTCTTTCCAGGACAATCCTTTTAGGCACAGCCTGCTGCCTCTTCTTCAGTAGCCATTTGTGGGGAGGCAGCTCATCTACTCTGATCTCACTTCCGAAGTTCTCCACATTTTTTCTTTTGCGACAAAAGAATACAATGGCTGAGATGGTGATGATCATCAGGAGGACAATGACTGTGACTGCTGCTGAAACTGCTACATTACTAACTGCTGATTTCAGTATGAGTGTTGCGGTGCATGTTTCAGAACCCACAAGGTTTTCAGCATTACAGACATAGGGACCCAATACATCTTCTCCGGTGATTGTTAAAAACAAGTCACCAGGGAGCATCTTTTCTCTGCTTTCCTTGGACCATGTGTACCACATTGGGGGGCTACCTTGACTGCCAATGCAACTGAGCACCACCGTCTGACCCATCTCAACCACAACCTCAGGGTTACACACAGGTTTGGTTGGCCTCTCCATTACATCCAGCCGAATGATGATGCTGCTGATTCCAGGAAGTTTTTTAACCTTGCACTGGAAGGTGTCAGAGTCTGTTAGCTTCAAGTCATTGATGGTTATTGAACCATTGCCACTTTCAGGATCTGGAGACACAAACTGAACTCTGCTCTGAAATCGATGATCAAAATCATTGTAGATGCGATGATCTCCAGCATACCAGATAACTACTGTTTCTTCTTTCTGTATGTCTGCAGGCTTGGTGCTCCACTCAATATCAATTCCTCCCAAGTCTTCAGGAGCAAGGGTGAAGTGACAGCTGAGGGTCACGTCGTCTCCCACTGCAGCATATGTAGGTGATAATGACTGTGACACTATCTGCAGTCCATGAGATGGTTTTGCAGTGAAAGGCAATAATGAGAGGGTCATGAACAAATGCCATAGCTTGAGCCTGGTGATCAGAGGCTTTCGATAAGGAGGACACCTTTGGTGAAATGCTCTAGAGATTGGCATCTGCAGATTTTAAAAGAACAGAGTTTAAATTTGAATCAAATAGACTGACATGTGGATTTCTGTAACTATTTTAGATGAAAATATGGAACCTGCCAACATTCGGGTCCAGATTTCAATTTGTTACATTACACGTTAGCATGTTAGCTAATGCTAAAACCGAACGAACATTTTAAAATGTTCATTTCTTGATAAACCTTTTCAACAACCATTAAAACTTGTGTGCAAAGTCTTCCTAAAACAGTCAAATAACCCATAGCGGTCCAGAGAGGCTAGAAACACTCAAAATATAGTATTTTTGTCAGAGCAACTTACCATTCTGATACAGCTTTCCCGCATGTGAAAACAAAATGGCTGACACTGAACTTTGAACTTTTTGACCCCAAAAATTCAAAAGCTGTCAATTGAGCTGTACCTGACATATGTGGTAGGGCTTGGTCCTAGGTACTCTGAGTCAAATTTTGGAGGCTCTGACACTGCCCAAACTCTGGGAAATACCCCATTTATCCCTTCCATATTTCAATCTATGAAATTCCAAATTCTGAATTGGTCACAGACTGAACTCTGGAATATACATAGATTGAAATGTGGAATATTCCAAATTTCTTTCTATTTAATGGGGTTTGGAATTTGGAAGATGTTGTAAGGGGGCTCAAAATGCACAACACGCAGCCCTTGTGGTTTCATGTCAACATGACCTCATGCCCTAACAGGCATTTTGGGTTTATAAAGCACACTTCCATTTTCATCAATTTCACTCACTGAGGCAGAAAAATGTACTTTGAGCTAGGCGCTTGATTTTGACATATGATGTAGAGCCGGAAAAGAAGGTTCTGGGACAGTCACTCCCATGTCCCTAGCCATTCGCTAACCTGAGTTATGCCACCCCCAAATTTATTTTTCCTCGATGAATGGAACAGATGAAAACTTGGAACTAGTAATTTCACATTCTCATTTGGTTGGTCACATGGTAGGAGGCTAAAGGTCACGACAGCCATATTGACTTCACCTCGACATGTTCCCTGCATCACAAGGTAAGATGCTCTCTTAAAAGTGTCGATTTGGACAGGCATAGCCCTTCCAAATTAGCAGGAACTGGTTTCAAGTGTTTCTTAAACTGCTTAGACACATTTTTTCAAAAGTTTCTGTGTGAAATCTTGGTGTTTGATGTGGCTAAATAATATGCTAACCCATCGCGTCATAATAGATTGAAATCTGGAATCAGTTATTCCAAATTCTCATCTGTTAAAAGATGGACATTTGGAATTTGAAGGTCACAAGTAGGGTAAACTGTGGAGCACTCAAAGTGATTAGAGAAGCACCCATGAGCATCTGTTTTCTGTTCACCTTTCACCAGTTTGTGAAGCCCAGACGACATGTCCATGTGCCCAAAACACCCTGGCAGCAAGTCCCCGTGGTGCTCAGAGACCGACACCGAGCCCACCGCCAAGTTCCCGCGTGGGCCCGAGCCCGAGCCCACCGATGAGACCAAGTCCACCAACAAGTCCGCTGTGGGGATCCGGACCGAGCCCTCAAAAGGATCCCCTCCGGGGACCCAGACCGACACCGAGCCCACCGCCAAGTTCCCGCGTGGGCCCGAGCCCGAGCCCGAGCCC
>NW_019438888.1:0-488 GCF_002814215.2 Seriola lalandi dorsalis
CATAATATGAGCCTGCCAGAGGGCAGACAGCCGGGAGGTGAGAGTGGATAAAGAAGAGAGGAGAGTGTCTTTTTGTTGACATTGTGATGAACAATGAATGGCATCCCTCATCCCGGAGGTATTTTATTTCAGTATTATTTTTGTCTACACCTAATTGTAAATCTAAATGAGCAGAAACCAGCTCAACATGAGAAGAGGACCTGAGCAGTTGTTGTTTCTTCTCTTGCGATGATGTGATGATGATGAAGGAATCTCTGCTGACACCGGCTCAGTTGTAGATAAAAAGGTTTATTACAAAAAGGCACAGCATCGTTGAACAAGCATCAAAAACAGCCTGTGAGAGGACCCAAGGCCAAAAAGGATCTCCCCCGTTTGTCCCAAACCCATACAATTTATAGGCTGAATATTTTCTTGATACCTCTTTGCCCAATCCTAACAGCCTATGGAAGAGCAGAACCAACATTTATGTCCATAAATGGTTATTCTCT
>NW_019438889.1:0-517 GCF_002814215.2 Seriola lalandi dorsalis
TTTTTAAACTAATGTTCTGGCCAGATCTTATATTGCACCTTTACAGCACAACCACCAAAGATGACATTTAAAAGTAAAGCTACAGGTTCTTTGCCCACATTGCAAACTAACTTAGTTTTGACACTTAAGTTAAAACAAAGACATTGAGCTTAACTTGACTGATATTGACACATTTAATGCATACAAAACATTTTGATTTGCTTTGACAGTATATAAATCTATGCTTGGAATATAAAGTACAATCATGCTTTTCCCTTATACTTACATTCAATTTGTGAATTTTGCCCATTTTGCATTCAGGCCAGTAGATGTGGCACTGTTCACATGAAGCATCAACCCTTTGTAGAACCACTTTGCTGAGAAATGAAAACCTCCGACACTGTGGGACTTACATCCAGTATCGGGCAGTTGATTTCTGCAAGAAAAGAAGATAAAAAACAGACCGGGAAATTTTACTTACGGAGTATTTCACTTACTGACTGCTCACAGAGCCAGGTTTCAGTTCACAGCGTCCGCA
>NW_019438890.1:0-461 GCF_002814215.2 Seriola lalandi dorsalis
GTGACAGCGTCAGTTGGCTAGAGTGCGTGAAGCAGTAAAAAATAACCTTTATTTTTATTTTTAACTCGAGCTCGCGGCCAAATCGTAAAAAGGAGACACATAATTCTTTCTCAAAATGTAGACATAGTTGTTGGGATTAATAAAATGTAACTTTGACAGGCAGGGTCTGCACAAAATTTAAACGGGGGTGCCGAGTCCGGCAGCAATACCTGTCTCACTCTCATTGACACCTAATGACATTGTGACATTGTTTTATATCAAAGTCTTTTATATCAAGAAATTTTTCTAAACCAGAATATGATCAGGGTGACTTTTGAACACTGGAAATAAATCATGTACTCATCCCGGCAGTAGCCCCCGTGGCACTCAAAATTTCCCTGGAATTTTCTAGTTAGTGCCACGGGTGCTCAGCTCCGAGGCATCTATTAATATTCTGTTTCGGGTTTATTATTCTTCCGCCA
>NW_019438891.1:0-500 GCF_002814215.2 Seriola lalandi dorsalis
TAGCTCAAGTTTAACATTGACAAAACTTTTAAAGATGTATCGTCTATTTTCCTGTTGTGGAAAGGTTTGTTTTTTAGATACACTACACATTTTCTGTAATTTCTTTACTGTGTAATCAACCTTGTACGTGAAACTATTTCCACTTTGCAGTTCTCAGTGTTTAGTAGATGCTTTCTGTGACACCAGTTTATATCAGCTGTGAAGACACATTATGTTTCCATTCATTTTAATGTTATTGTAATGTATATTTTTTTACTGTGTATAGGAATCAACAGCAGTTATAAATGTGGCAGATGAGCTCAAGCAGCTCAACAGCTCTCAGAGAAGGTAAGGAAGTTCATTACCATTTTCCTGACTATTTCTTCATCTCCATAGTCAGGTTCATTAGCTTTCTTATTCACTGTGGTGGATAATTTTACACAAAGTGCTGAGAGAAAGCCATGTGTGTGTAAATTGCTTCTATGGGAACAATGAAAATTGCTGTATTCAATAATAACAAT
>NW_019438892.1:0-480 GCF_002814215.2 Seriola lalandi dorsalis
CGTTTGCTGCACCTGTAGCTGCTTCTCTGTCCTGCCAGAATGTTTTGGAGAGGGAGGTTGGTGTTGTTTAAGACGGCCTCCATCTTACATTGCATGTGTCACTCCGCAACAGTCCTGAGTGAGTCCACACTCCTGCCAAGCACAGACCCAGCCTTTTTGACCAGCTTGTCCAGTCTCCTTGTGTTCGTGTCGGACATGCTGCCACCCCAGCAGACTGCAGCATAAAAGAGTACACTGGCCACCACTCACAGATAAAATGTGCAGCATTTCACTGCAGACGTCAAAGGACCTGAGCCTCCTGAGGAAAAAGAGCCGGCTCTGTCCCTTCAGGAAGAAGAACCAGAGCAGGAGTATGAATTTTTTGTTGTTGTTTTGTTGGATGTTCAATTCACCCCAGCTGAGGCAGTGCGCTTGCTTATGTTGTTGTTTTTCATCTGCCAAATGTGCCGACCAAATGTCCAGAACACTTCAAAGTAGTCT
>NW_019438893.1:0-486 GCF_002814215.2 Seriola lalandi dorsalis
AGAGAAAAATAACTGAGGAGAACAGAGGATTCAACGTTTCTTGGACCGAATTATTTGCATTCATTGCCAATGCCGAAGGATTGCCTGAATGTTTGCTCTGTAGCGAGAAGTTGGCAAATAACAAAAAAAGCAATGTGGAAAGACATTTCCAGGGAAGGCATGCTACATTTGCAGCCGAGTACCCAGTTGGGAGTGAGAGAAAAAGTGCTATTGCATTACTTCTGGAGAAATTAGATGAGCGCAAAAATAGATTTAAGAAGTGGATTGCATCTCCAAACTCCACTACTGCTGCAAGTTTTGTTGCAACCCGGGAGATAATAAAACGTGGAAAACCGTTCACAGATGGTGACTACATGAAGGAGTCATTCATCAACATATCAGAACACCTATTTGCAGACTTCAAAAACAAAACCGAGATAATACAGAAAATTAAAGACATGCCTCTCTCCGCTAAGACAGTGAAGGAAAGGGCCATTAAAATGGCAG
>NW_019438894.1:0-351 GCF_002814215.2 Seriola lalandi dorsalis
CATGGTGGAGGTTCCTTGCAAGTTTGGGGCTGCATTTCTGCAGATGGAGCTGGAGATTTGGTCAGGATTAATGTTGTCCTCAGTGCTGAGAAATACAGGCAGATACTTATCCATCATGCAATACCATCAGGGAGGCGTATGATTGGCCCCAAATTTATTTATTTTTTTACGACCCCAAACATACAGCCAATGTCATTAAGAACTATCTTCAGCGTAAAGAAGAACAAGAAGTCCTGGAAGTGATGGTATGGCCCCCACAGAGCCCTGACCTCAACATTATGGAGTCTGTCTGGGATTACATGAAGAGACAGAAGGATTTGAGGAAGCCTACATCCACGCAAGATCTGTGGT
>NW_019438895.1:0-806 GCF_002814215.2 Seriola lalandi dorsalis
TTAGTATACTATAACGTTTTATGCCTTTCCATACTATGACTTTTTATGCCTTACTATACTATGACTTTTTTATTACTTTTTATGCCTTACTATACTATGACTTTTTATAACTTACTATACTATCTTGTTTTTATGACTTTTTATGCCTTACTATTCTATGACTTTTTATGCCTTACTATACCATCAAGTTTTTTTTGACTTTTTATGCCCTACTATACTATGACGTTTTTATGACTTTTTATGCCTTACTATACTATGACGTTTTTATGACTTTTTATGCCTTTCCATACTATGACTTTTTATGCCTTACTATAATATGTCGTTTTCATGACTTTTTATGCCTTACTATACCATGACGTTTTTATGACTTTTTATGCCCTACTATACTATGATGTTTTCATGACTTTTTATGCTTTACTATACTATGTCGTTTTCATGACTTTTTATGCCTTACTATACCATGACGTTTTTATGACTTTTTATGCCTTACTATTGTATGACTTTTATACCTTACTATATTATGATTTTTTATGACTTTTATACCTTAATATACCAGGACGTTTTATGACTTTTTATCCCTTACTATACAATGACATTTTCATAACTTTTTATGCCTTACTATAATATGACTTTTTATGCCTTACTATAATATGACTTTTTATGCCTTACTATAATATGACTTTTTATGCCTTACTATACTATGACTTTTTATGCCTTACTATACTGCGACGTTTTTATGACTTTTTATGCCTAACTATACTATGACTTTTTATGACTTACTATACTATTATGTTTTTATGACTTTT
>NW_019438896.1:0-531 GCF_002814215.2 Seriola lalandi dorsalis
CAACACAGCACACACAACACACACAGCACAGCACAACACAGCACACACAACACAACACAGCACACACAGCACAGCACAACACAGCACACACAACACAACACACACAGCGCACAACACAACACAGCACACACAACACACACAGCACAGCACAACACAGCACACACAACACAACACAGCACACACAGCACAGCACAACACAGCACACACAACACAACACACACAGCGCACAACACAACACAGCACACACAACACACACAGCACAGCACACACAACACAGCACACACAACACAGCACACACAACACAACACAGCACACACAACACACACAGCACAGCACACACAACACAACACAGCACACACAACACACACGCACAGCACACACAACACAGCACACACAACACACACAGCGCACAGCACACACAACACAGCACACACAACACACACAGCACAGCACACACAGCACACACAACACACACAGCACACACGCACAGCACATACAACACAGCACACACAACACAACACAGCACACACA
>NW_019438897.1:0-440 GCF_002814215.2 Seriola lalandi dorsalis
AAAAAAAAACGTCATAGTATAGTATGGCATAAAAATGTCAAAAAACGTCATAGTATAGTATGGCATAAAAAAAGTCATAGTATAGTATGGCATAAAAATGTAAAAGTAAAACCCCCCAAAAAACGTCATAGTATAGCATGGCATAATAATGTAAAAAAGAAAAACGTCATAGTATAGCATGGCATAATGTCAAAAAAAATGTCATAGTATAGTATGACATTAAAATGTCAAAAAACGTCACAGTATAGCATGGCATAAAAATGTCATAGTATAGTATGGCATAATGTCAAAAAAAAAAGTCATAGTATAGCATGTCATAAAAACGTCAAAAAAAAAGTCATAGTATAGCATGGCATAAAAATGTAAAAAAAAACGTCATAGTATAGCATGGCATAAAAATGTAAAAATAAAACCCCCCAAAAAACGTCATGTTATAGCAT
>NW_019438898.1:0-390 GCF_002814215.2 Seriola lalandi dorsalis
GAAGCGTGCTGGGCCCATAACCCAGAGGTCGATGGATCGAAACCATCCTCTGCTAACAGTTTTACAGCATGGTTACCTGAAGTACAACTGGTTTGTGCAAACCATCTCAGACTATACTCAAAGCTACTTTGGGTCCACCCCAAGGCCTCCTGCCAGTTGGACGTCTGGAAGACCTCCAATGGAGGAGCCCCAACAACCTCAATGGTCTCCTTTTGACAGAAAGGATCTTTATCTTTCAGTCACTACCCAAAGCTCATGACTGTAGGTGAGGGACGGAACAAAAATCGACTGATTGTGTTTCTCATGCTGTTGTTTTGTAGAGGAACTTATTGCACATCAGCAGAACTGGTCCTTACAAGAGCCCCAGTGGCCTAATGGATAAAGCACTGG
>NW_019438899.1:0-483 GCF_002814215.2 Seriola lalandi dorsalis
CTGACACTGAAGATTCATAAAAAAAGATTGGAGAGTATAAACAACAGAGTCAGACTGAATCTTTTTATACAAGAACATGGGACAAAGAAATGAACACGGATTGGTCCAGATACATATCATCTTACAATTTCAAGCAATAGCAAACAACCATGAGACACAGAAGAGAGCAGGGATGGTTTTACTGTTTCTGACATTTCTGTCTGTTTCTTTTAAGCCAGTCTGTTCAAAATTTAATACAAACTAGTTCCAGGTGTCTGTTATTAGGTGGTGTAGCTGTTATTTCTGCAACACAAACAGAACATGTCTGGGATTTAGTCTCAAACAATGAAATGTTACAATTCACCTCATAGTCAGTTAGTCATAACATACACTGTGGTGAAATGTCACATTATGACAAAAACTCGATATCGAAAGATTTTTATTCAACAAATAAAATGATGTTGATTTTTAACATAATGTGTGTGTGTGTGTGTGTGTGTGTGT
>NW_019438900.1:0-492 GCF_002814215.2 Seriola lalandi dorsalis
TGATGTTTTTTACCTTAATATACTATGACGTTTTTTTTATGTTTTTATGCCTTACTATACTATGACGTTTTTTGACCTTAATATACTATGACGTTTTTTTAATGTTTTTATGCCTTACTATACTATGACGTTTTTTGACCTTAATGTACTATGTCGTTTCTTGACGTTTTTATGCCTTGCTATACTATGACGTTTTTTGACCTTAATATACTATGACGTTTTTTGACATTTTTGTGCCATACTTTAGTATGACGTTTTTTGATGTTTTTATGCATTACTATACTATGGCGTTTTTTACCTTAATATACTATGACGTTTTTTGACGTTTTTGTGCCTTACTATACTATGAGGTTTTTTGACATTTTTGTGCCTTAGTATTCTATGACGTTTTTAGACGTTTTTTTTATCTTAATATACTATGACGTTTTTATGCCTTACTATACTATGACGTTTTTTACCTTAATATACAATGACATTTTTTGACGTTTTTGT
>NW_019438901.1:0-508 GCF_002814215.2 Seriola lalandi dorsalis
TAGTATAGCAAGTCATAAAAACGTCAAAAAATGTCATAATACAGTAAGGCATAAAACGTCATAGTATAGCAAGTCATAAAAACGTCAAAAAATGTCATAATACAGTAAGGCATAAAACGTCATAGTATAGCAAGTCATAAAAACGTCAAAAAATGTCATAATACAGTAAGGCATAAAACGTCATAGTATAGCAAGGCTTAAAAACGTCAAAAAAGTCATAGTATAGTAAGGCATGAAAATGACAAAAAAAAGTCATAATATAGTAAGGCATAAAAGGTCATAGTATAGTAAGGCATAAAAATGACAAAAAAAAGTCATAGTATAGCAAGTCATAAAAACGTCAAAAAATGTCATAATACAGTAAGGCATAAAACGTCATAGTATAGCAAGTCATAAAAACGTCAAAAAATGTCATAATACAGTAAGGCATAAAACGTCATAGTATAGCAAGTCATAAAAACGTCAAAAAATGTCATAATACAGTAAGGCATAAAACGTCATAGTATAG
>NW_019438902.1:0-510 GCF_002814215.2 Seriola lalandi dorsalis
ATATATATATATATATATATTATCCTATAGGATTATAAATTAGATTTTTTGGAAACTAATAAGACTTTTTGACTAGGGATCCTACAGTAATACACAATAATAATAATACACAGGAACATTACATATAACAGCAAATAAACAACCATTACGCACCTAGAAGAGCAGGAAGTGGCACAGTCAACAGTCACACAATGGCGGGCTCTCTCACTTTATACGAAAATACATATTTTTTTTGTATATTATATTGAATACAATATACAAAAAAATTAACGGGGGTTATTTTTTACCGGCTGTACGAACTGTAAAACTCAGCAACACACCAACAATGATCTATACTTACGTTTACACGCAGTTTAAACCAAAATAAATTGGTTTTAAACGTGTTAGCTTAACAAAAAGGGAACACGTCTTACCAGCACAGACGTTTTCCCGCTGCACAGCGTCTTTTGTGCGTCGTTAATTAAATTCCCCCGCTACAGCAGGACGTGAACGGGAACTATAAAAAAAAAC
>NW_019438903.1:0-504 GCF_002814215.2 Seriola lalandi dorsalis
GAGCAAAGGACTGAGAAGCTGAACGGAGACGGGGCCGAGGAAACTGGCACTGAAGCAACGCTGCATGAACACAGCAAAAAATCATAAGCAAAAGCACACTTGAAATTACAACAAAAGGACGGTTGAGCGCTGCCAAACGATTATTGAAGATTGAACCCAGGTGTGCCTCGTCTGCCAGAGACCGGGAGAGAAAGAGTGACCAGCCACGCTTCCTGCCACACACACACACACACTCAGGAAAGAGAGAACACAGATACAGAAGCAAAACAAAATGAACACAAAACCAAACCACAACAGCAAACCATCAAAATAGAGTTATCCAATCAAATTATCTTTTTTTTTTTGTTGTCTCTAGGCAGAGAAAAGATTAGCTGGCTGACTCATAGGTTAGGAGGAGCAGTAAACTAACAAAAACAAGCATATCCACATAGCCTTAGTTTATTACAGTACAACAGTTACCATGGTTAGAATGCATGACAGCGGGACTGCTCCACTTTTGAATTT
>NW_019438904.1:0-706 GCF_002814215.2 Seriola lalandi dorsalis
GAGGTTCTGAGAGGTTTTGTTACCGAGAGACTCGCCGCCGCCTCCCAGGAAATCTTAGCGGCCGTGGACGGACTCGTAGCCGGGTACGAGGAGGAGGCGTCGGGCCTCAGACAGGAGATCGACCGGCAGAGGAGACAGCTGGAGCTTCTCCTGCAGCCTCGGGTCATACTCAACAAAGCCGGTTGGTCATTCTGTTTTAGGCGTAAAATTTTAAATCCAAGAACCACAAAGTTTCCTCTGTTTCTGAGTGAATCGTCCTCTGCAGCGCGAAGCTGTGGCGGGCTGTTGATCCCCGCAGATTCATGGTTGTTTTCCCCACGTGTTGCTGCTCTCTGGTTGTGTTGCATGCCAGATGTGCGGTTAGACGCAGGTGTTTTATGTTCAGGTGTTGTATCATGTCTTCAGCACATACAGACTTTAGCTTTAACATAAAGGGAATTGAATAGCAAATTTTCAGGATGGAGTTTTGCAGAGATGCTTCTAATTCAGGATTTAACAACTAGTCAAGCTTTGGCAGAACATGTAGGACAGAACCAGCACGTTCTACTATTGTAGATAATAACAATAGTATTGATACTGTTGATACTGCTACTAATAATGATGAAAAATGATTGTGACACGTTCACTTGTTTCATTTTTATGTAAAATTGGCTTTATTGAGCTGGAATAAACAATATCACTTTTGCTCAATAGTTTCAAAATAAAA
>NW_019438905.1:0-604 GCF_002814215.2 Seriola lalandi dorsalis
TTTGTAGTTGTTTTGTGTTTGTGTTTTTTTGTGTCTTTGTAGTTGTTTTGTATCTTTGTGGTTGTTTTGTATCTTTGTGGTTGTTTTGTGTGTCTTTGTGGTTTTTTTGTGTTTTTGTAGTTGTTTTGTGTTTGTGTTTTTTTTGTGTCTTTGTGGTTGTTTTGTGTCTTTGTGGTTGTTTTGTATCTTTGTGGTTGTTTTGTGTCTTTGTGGTTGTTTTGTATCTTTGTGGTTGTTTTGTATCTTTGTGGTTGTTTTGTGTCTTTGTAGTTGTTTTGTGTTTGTGTTTTTTTTGTGTCTTTGTAGTTGTTTTGTATCTTTGTGGTTGTTTTGTGTCTTTGTGGTTGTTTTGTGTCTTTGTGGTTGTTTTGTGTTTGTGTTTTTTTTGTGTCTTTGTAGTTGTTTTGTGTCTTTGTGGTTGTTTTGTGTCTTTGTGGTTGTTTTGTGTCTTTGTGGTTGTTTTGTGTTTGTGTTTTTTTTGTGTCTTTGTAGTTGTTTTGTATCTTTGTGGTTGTTTTGTGTGTCTTTGTGGTTTTTTTGTGTCTTTGTAGTTGTTTTGTATCTTTGTGGTTGTTTTGTATCTTTGTGGTTGTTTTGTGTGTCT
>NW_019438906.1:0-525 GCF_002814215.2 Seriola lalandi dorsalis
CACACACACACACACACACACACACAGAGGCCTGCATCCAGCTGCCTGAAATTCCACTGTAATGCAATACCTCCGAGTATTCGTGTGTGTGTGTGTTTGAAATAACTATTAAATGTGTGGTCCAGTTCAATGTTGTGAGAGAGAGGGGGGTAAAGCTGCTAGTTCACCTGAGATAAACCAACTCTATTACTGATAATACTAACTGTGTGAGTGTGTTTGTGTGTGTGTGTGTGTGTGTGTGTGTGTGTGTGTGTTCAAGATGGGTATTATCAGCCTTACACACACACACACACACACGCACACACACAGACATACTAACAGCCATACCAGCTATATGACCAATGAATCTGGTAATGGATCTGATTACACACATACACACACACAGCTGCTAAATACTATTATTACTCTGAATAACTGCAGCTCCACTAACTGCCACTGACTATTAACAGACTAAAACACACTGATTAAGGCCCGCTCTGTCTCTGATTCAAATATATTCAACTGGAAAAAAATATGTGGACAGCT
>NW_019438907.1:0-501 GCF_002814215.2 Seriola lalandi dorsalis
CATTTTTACATCTGAGACCTTTGCATTGAAGAAAACATTCCTGAAGTCCTAAAGTAAAGTCCTCTTACCTGGTTTCACTGTCAGACATGTTTGCCTGCTTCTGCTCAGGTGTCACTCTAAAGGCAGAACTACAGAGTCAGTGGTATTACTCATCAAGTGCAGTAAATATCAGTGTATGAATGGATAGAGGAGAGAGTCAGTGTTCTGGGGATCCAAGAACCTAGATGATGAGCATTTGATTCACACCTACTTCATTGTGATTGGCCAGCTGTGCTGAGACAAGAAAGGAGCCAAAGGTTGAACTTAATTCTCAAGTGCTCTTTTCTCATTTGTTACTCAACTATTTGTGGCACTTTGATGTGAAAAATGACTGTCTCCCTGAAAGGACCATCGGAAAAAATGTTTTTACATTCCATCCTCAGTCTCACTTTAATCTGTTTCACCTTGTTGAATTTCTCTTTATGATGTCACTATAACTGAATTCACCAGCAGGTATCAGCG
>NW_019438908.1:0-525 GCF_002814215.2 Seriola lalandi dorsalis
CTATACTATGATGTATTTATGACTTTTTATGCCTTATTGTACTATGACTTTTTATTCCTTACTATAATATGAGTTTTATGACTTTTTATGCTTTACTATATTATGGGGATTTTATGACTTTTTATGCCTTTATATACTATGACTTTTAATGCCTTATTGGACTATGACATTTTTATGCGTTACTATAATATGAAGTTTTTATGACTTTTGATGCCTTACTATACTATGATGTTTTATGCCTTACTATCCTAAGACGTTTTTAGACCTTTTTATGCCTTATTATACTATGACATTTGATGCCTTATTATCCTATGACGTTTTTTGACATTTTTATGCCTTACTATACTGTGACATTTTTTAATGCCTTACTATACTATGACTTTTTATGCCTTATTACCCTATGACGTTTTTTGACATTTTTATGCTTTACTATACTATGACATTTTTTAATGCCTTACTATACTATGACTTTTATGCCTTACTATACCACAATGTTTTTTGACATTTTTATGCCTTACTATACTA
>NW_019438909.1:0-467 GCF_002814215.2 Seriola lalandi dorsalis
TTACAAATTACACAAAAATGTTATTTTAGGTTAAAATTAACATGGATGACAGCTAGCTGTGTTAGCAGCTCTCGGGCTACGTCCATACGTTCACTCTAAAACATCACTTTTCCTACATTTCCTCCTTCCATCCACACAACTATTTTGAAAACTCTGGGGGTTGCATTTTATTTTGAAAACTCTGGGGTTGTGTTTTGTTTTTTGGAAACTATGTTGTTGTGTTTTGTTTTGAAAACTCTGGGGTTGTGTTGTAGTCTGGACAGAAACTGAGACCTTTTATGATGAGGTCACAACCACGGCCTCTCCTGATTGGCTCTCATCAGCCTGGACTACCAGAGGTGAATACAACATGATAATGAATGACAGTGTCACTGACCTTGTTGTCTTTGCAGCAGCTGTTCACTTACATTCTCTGTTTTAATGCTACAACTGTCTCTGCTGTTCCTCCTTCAGAGGAGACAATCTAC
>NW_019438910.1:0-570 GCF_002814215.2 Seriola lalandi dorsalis
GCAGACCCCCTATTAGCTGGGCCAAATCAGAGGGATCTTCAAGGTCGACAGGGAGAGGTAAGAAAAAAAAAAAAGTAAAAAGGGGCGTTAAGGTTAAAAATATAAATATCATTGCTGTGTGACATCGTTCCATTATAAAGTGTGTTGCATATCAGATTAATTAAACTAGACTAGACAGGTGTCCCTACCTGTGTGTCAATACTTTTTTTTTTAAAGTATATGTTTTTGGGCTTTTGTGCCTTTATTGGACAGGATAGTGGAGAGAGACAGGAAATGAGGAGGCAGAGAGAGAGGGGGAATGACATGCAGTAAAGGCCGTCCGATGCGGGACTCGAACCGGGGCCAACTGCAGCGAGGACTGTAGCCTCTACACATGGGGCGCCTGCTTAGACCACTACGCCACACGACGCCCCTTGTGTGTCAATACTTAACAGCTCAGTGGGGGTGTATGCTAGAGAGAGTGAGTTACAGGACTCTTGGAGGGCTCACAGGGCTGAGAGTATCTGAGCGAAGCAGCTCTCTGTGGCAGAGCTCTCTCCCTTACTCTCTCTCTCTCTCTCTCTCTCTCTC
>NW_019438911.1:0-350 GCF_002814215.2 Seriola lalandi dorsalis
ATCTGTGACTGAACCAGAACCAGAACCATCCAGACACGAGTCTCAGAGGTAAAACTATTTTTATATGAGAGAAACAAACTGTTAAAACAAATCTGAAGTTTAAGCTGATTTTTGCGGTTGTTGGTTTTCAAATTGAAGTTTGTTGAGTTCGTTGGTTCGCTGAGTTTGTGTCATGGAGCTTCGTGCTGTGTGAAAACTGGAGGAGCAGCTAAACTCTTCTTTGGGAGTGGAACCAGATTAACCATTGAACCCAGTGAGTACTGATATATACGTCACAGTTGTTTTATCTTTAGAAGCAAACGATACCGTGTTTTACTGAAATACAAAGTGTCTTTTAAATGAAGAATCAT
>NW_019438912.1:0-509 GCF_002814215.2 Seriola lalandi dorsalis
CATCCATCCCACCCTCTTTTTTCCACCATTCACCTTCACTGCTTTCTTTTCTCAAATTCTCCTTTTTTTACCCACTTTCGTCTCAGTACTTCAATCTGTCCATCCCTTCTTTTCATCTCTCAGTCTATCCTCTCATCCTGCGCTCTTTTCTTTCTTCCTTCATTTGTCCCTGTCATCATGATACATACCTCCCTGTTTATCCTCTCCTCCATCCATTCATCCTGCTTTTCATTTTTCATCTCTTCTTTCACTCAACAATCCATTTCATCTCGCTTCCTCCTCCTGCTCTCTCATATTCCTCCCTCACTTCTTTCTCCTCCTTCCCTCTCTCCATCCTCCTTCCTTCCTTCCTTCGTGTCCTCAGTAAACATGAAAAAAAAAGGATGAGTCGTTTTCAGGCCGGAGTCAGTCAGAACTAACAGGGATAATATGGATAAATACTTTCTAAAGAGAGTGTAACACACACACACACACACACACACACACACACACACACACACACACACACA
>NW_019438913.1:0-350 GCF_002814215.2 Seriola lalandi dorsalis
GCCGATGAACATGTCGAGGAGAAGGAAGCTCATTATCATGAAGGTGATGAAGAACAGCAGCATCCACTTGTTGTTGTTCCTCACAGGCTGAAAGTAGAAGAGAAGAGACCAAATTAAAATGACAGGACTGATTTGTTCCACTGCTGTTTGTAAAGCACAGTATAATGTAGTGCAATCCATCACTATGAACATCAGGCCTGTCCATCCTTGCCTTAACATGTAGAAACATAAACATACCTGTCGGTCTACTCCCACAGCATCCAGCCCATCATACATGATGTTGACCCAGCCGTCCTTTGAGTACATTACAAACAAGGCCATCAGAGCCTGGACGAGAAACAACAGACAGA
>NW_019438914.1:0-511 GCF_002814215.2 Seriola lalandi dorsalis
ACCTAGTACGTACAGTATAGTCCATGTTGTGCTTGTTTATTCCCTGAAGCACGAGTGTCCAGGCTGTGTTGCCTCCCTCCCTCTTTCTCTCTCTCTCTCTCTCCCTCTCTCTCTATCCCTGTATTTTCTCTTCCCTGTCCACTATTTTCACTTTGTGCTGGACTACCGGCTGACCTGGGAACTCTGTCCCTCTCCTGGATGTCAATGCGTCACTACAGATGTTTTGGATCTGGATCTTCATCCTCCAGGAGTCCCAACCTCCTCCTTGTCTCTCTCTCCCTCTGTCTGTTTGTTTCCTTCTCCTAGATGTATACGTTTGGTGAGTTTGGTTTTACCTCTTGTATATTTGTATAATTCTGTTCTCTTTTCCAGGTCTTCATGGAGGTCATGTTGCTCAGGTCCTATTTGTTGGCAGTACCTGGAAGTTACTTGATATCGTCCCAAATCATATTCTTCATTAATGTTTATGATCTATAATGTTGTCCGGCTGATTCTCAATTCCGTAAATCTA
>NW_019438915.1:0-652 GCF_002814215.2 Seriola lalandi dorsalis
ATGCCTTACTATACTATGACTTTTTATGCCTTACTATATTATGACGTTTTTATGCCTTACTATACAATGTCGTTTTTATGACTTTTTATGCCTTAATATACTTTGGCTTTTTATGCCTTACTATACTATGACGTTTTTATGACTTTTTATGCCTTATCATACAATGTCGTTTTTATGACTTTTTATGCCTTATTATACTATGACTTTTTATGCCTTACTATACTATGATGTTTTCATGTCTTTTTATGCCTTAATATACTATGACTTTTTTATGACTTTTTATGGCTTACTATACAATGAGGTTTTTATGAATTTTTATACCTTACTATACTATGACTTTTTATGCCTTACTATACCATGATGTTTTTAATGACTTTTTATGCCTTACTATACTATGTCGTTTTTATGACTTTTTATGACTTACTATACTATGACATTCTATGCCTTACTATACTATGACTTTTTATGCCTTAGTATGCTATGTCGTTTCTTTGACTTTTTATGCCTTACTATACTATGACGTTTTTATGACTTTTTATGCCTTACTATACTATGACTTTTTATGCCTTACTATACTATGACGTTTTTATGCCTTACTATAGTATGTCGTTTTTATGACTTTTTATGCCTTACTATACTATGTCGTTTTTGG
>NW_019438916.1:0-498 GCF_002814215.2 Seriola lalandi dorsalis
CACAGTGTTGGTGGAGAAATCTAAAGATGCTGTTATCAGCCTTAAAAACTTAACTGTTAAATGTAAAACCCCCCAAAAATACATGACCTCCAGATCCTGTTCTCCTCCAAACCATTAAATCAAAAATATATTAGCACAGAATATTCTTCAGATCTTAAAATAAGAAGGAATTTAATGCACAGATTAAATGCAGGTGATGTAAAATGTTAAATAATAAAACATAAATTCTGTTTTATAATTGAAACAGGAAAAGAAAAAAGATCCTGACGATTTAATTTTTTTCATCATGATTGACAAACAAATGCATTTTCCAGCGTGTAGAGATCAATAATCCGCTGCAGCAGTTAGTTTTTAAAAAATAAACAGAGGAATAATGGAGTCCATATACAGTCAGGTGTTACAGCACTTTAAACACTTTCCTGCACTAACAACACCTCGGCTTCAGCTGCAGGAAATAAAGCTGAAAAAGAGAATATAAGTCCCTGATGAATACATGTC
>NW_019438917.1:0-473 GCF_002814215.2 Seriola lalandi dorsalis
AACATCAGAATATATTAAGGCATAAAAGGTCATAAAAACGTCATAGTATGGCAAGGCATGAACCTACATAGTACAGTAGGCCAAAAAAAATCATATTATAGGATGGCATAAAAATGTCAAAAAAGGTCATAGTATAGTATGGCAAAAAATAAAAAAAAACATCATAATATATTAAGGCATAAAAGGTCATAAAAACGTCATAGTATGGCAAGGCATGAACCTCCATAGTACAGTAGGCCAAAAAAAATCATATTATAGGATGGCATAAAAATGTCAAAAAAGGTCATAGTGTAGTATGGCAAAAAATTTAAAAAAACATCATAATATATGATGTCATAAAGACGTCAAAGTATCACAGTACTGGTAAGGTAACCATAAGAGAGTGAGATGTCATGCAACATATACACACATTGGTGCCAACTTAGATTCGAACCAACAACCTATGGAATGAAAGGTAATTGGTCTAACCACTC
>NW_019438918.1:0-397 GCF_002814215.2 Seriola lalandi dorsalis
GGGGGAGGGAGGGAGAGAGAGAGGAGGGAGGGAGAGAGAGAGAGAGAGGAAGGAGAGAGAGGAGGGAGAGAGAGAGGAAGGAGAGAGAGAGAAGAAGGAGAGGAGGGAGAGAGAGGAGGGAGAGAGAGAGGAAGGAGAGAGAGAGAAGAAGGAGAGGAAGGAGAGAGAGGAAGGAGAGAGAGAGGAAGGAGAGAGAGAGAAGAAGGAGAGGAGGGAGAGAGGGAGGGAGAGAGAGGAGGGAGAGAGAGAGGAAGGAGAGAGAGAGGAAGGAGAGAGAGAGGAAGGAGAGAGAGAGAAGAAGGAGAGGAGAGAGAGAGGAAGGAGAGAGAGAGGAAGGAGAGAGAGGAGGGAGAGAGAGAGAGAGAGAGGGAGGGAGGGAGAGAGAGAGGGAGAGAGA
>NW_019438919.1:0-483 GCF_002814215.2 Seriola lalandi dorsalis
AACACAAGCTCGAGACACTTCCAGGTTTTATTCTACAACATAAAACACATCAGTAAATACCCCAGTCCTGATTGTTGAAGCTTTTACATCTCAGTTACTAACAAGTGTCTGAATGAGACTACAGAGGTTGTCGGGGACGATAACCGTCAACAGGTTGAACATGAAACCACAGTTCACCTTTACAGCCTTGTTGTGTTTAAACTTTAACTGAAATAAAAATAAATACAAGGCTTTATAAAAAAAAAAAAAAAAGTTTGTTGACGAGTTCATTTTGAGTTGGTTTATCCTTTAGAGTCTCGCCCCTGACAAAAACACAAAATAAACATATTAATAAAAACATATTACAAAAAAATAAAAAATAACTCAAACTAATAGAAACTAAACTCAAACTAAACAAGCAAACGAGCTTTAAAAAACAACTTTATAAGCTTTTGTAGAAGAGGTCAGAGCTAAATAAAGCTACACCTGAAGTTTAGTGATGGT
>NW_019438920.1:0-455 GCF_002814215.2 Seriola lalandi dorsalis
TCCACAGCTGATTGAATTTTGTGCCCTTATATTATTCCAGTGAAGACACAAAGAGACATGATTAAAAAAAAAAAGTTCACAGGTGTTTTGTAGGTTAGGATCACTGATCAATCTACTCATTAGCTGTGTGATACATTTAATAATTCTTTGTCATGACAGCAGTGCCTTAATTTTGTCCTTGAATTGGCTTCTCTGCCTTAACTGTGGAGGATCCGCAGCTAAAGTTTTGCTTGATGAAGTTGAATCATTGAGTTGTCTTATGTTGTTTATATCTTATTTGTGTGGCAAGGGCAGGGTGGATGCTTGCACTCAGATGTCAAATATGTTTGAGAGATTTATATAGTTGCTCAACAACGCCACCCTGGGAATTGCACCCAGGGAAATTCGGTTCTAACTACTAGACACACAGGTTCGTTCTATTCAGGTGGCATGAGACGGGGTTCGAGGTATAAAAA
>NW_019438921.1:0-627 GCF_002814215.2 Seriola lalandi dorsalis
CATTTTTATGCCATACTATACAATTTTATTTGATGCCTTACCATACTATGACGTTTTTATGACCTTTTATACATTAATATAACATGGTGTTTTTTTGACATTTTATGCCATACTATACTATGACGTTTTTTGTCATTTTTATGCCATACCATACTATGACGTTTTTTGTCATTTTTATGCCATACTATACAATTTTAATTGATGCCTTACCATACTATAACGTTTTTATGACCTTTTATACATTAATATAACATGATGTTTTTTTTGACATCTTATACCATACTATACTATGACGTTTTTTGTCATTTTTATGCCATACTATACTATGACGTTTTATGTAATTTTTATGCCCTACAATACAATTTAATTTGATGTTTTACCATATTATGATGTTTTTATGAACTTTTATGCCATACTATACTATGACGGTTTTGATATTTTTATGCCATACTATACTATGACGTTTTTTGTAATTTTTATGCCTTACTGTACTATGTTGTTTCATTCCTTACCATACTATGACGTTTTTATGACCTTTTATACATTAATATAACATGGTGTTTTTTTGACATTTTATGCCATACTATACTATGACGTTTTTTGTCATTTTTATGCCATACCATACTA
>NW_019438922.1:0-498 GCF_002814215.2 Seriola lalandi dorsalis
CTATGCCTTACTGGACTATGACTTTTTATGCCATACTATTATATGATGTTTTTATTATGCTTTACTATTCTATTACTTTTTTATCCCTTACTATTCTATGACGTTTTCATGCCTTACTATACTATGACGTTTTTATGCCTCACTATTATATGACTTTTTTATGCCTTACTATTCTATGACGTTTTTATGCCTTACTATAATATTACTTTTTTATGCCTTATTAGACTATGACGTTTTTATGCCTTACTATTCTATGACTTTTTTATGCCTCACTATTCTATGACGTTTTTATGCCTTACTAAACTATGACTTTTTTATGCCTTATTAGACTATGACTTTTTATGCCATACTATTCTATGACGTTTTTATGCCTTATTAGACCATGACGTTTTTATGCATTACTATAATATGACTTTTTTATACCTTATTAAACTATGACGTTTTTATGCCATACTATTCTATGACGTTTTTATGCTTTACTAATCTATGACTTTTTAT
>NW_019438923.1:0-513 GCF_002814215.2 Seriola lalandi dorsalis
CATATATTTTAGGGAGCATTTATTTATTTATTCATTATACTTACATATTTGCAAACAGAAATAATGACTGCAGCCATGATCACGTCAGCACTATAAAAAGTCATGTTTGCAGCAGGTTTTTAAGTTCACATGAAAACAGGTTTTCAGTTTTTGCAGATGTTTGAAGACTCAAAATAAACAGAGAAAATGTTTTCGTCCAGAGGGAAACAGCCGAGGAAGTGAAGTGAAACCGGTTTGACAATATGTGAAATGGCTGGTGTCTGAAAAAAAAAATACGTAATTGCTTTGTTGGTTTTGTGGTGAATATAAATATCTTATATCACAAATAAAAGAATGACAGAAAAATGACAACAATTGAAATGACAGTTTTCTTCCTGGCCACGACCAGCCTGTTCATATTCCCTCTCACGTTTCTCTGCAGTTTCAACATAACGACACAATCACAACATTAATACTTAGATTACCTTTCTTCAAAAACGAAAAACATCTATGTGAGGAAAGTATCTTCATTCT
>NW_019438924.1:0-350 GCF_002814215.2 Seriola lalandi dorsalis
CCCCCACTGGATAACTGTAAAGCCGCCTGCCATGCAGCACTGTGCAGCTCTGTGCTGTCAGCCTCTGGTTTCTGGCACATTCAGAGGAAAAAAATAAAATAAATAAAGATGTCACAAGAGAGAGTGAAGGAGATGGAGCTGCCGGTGGAGGACAGAGGAGAGAAGTGGGGTCAGAGTCACAGCAAAGTGGTTGGTGATGCAGCAAAGTAAAAACGGAAGTTTGAAATTCATGGAAGTTGTAAGATTGAAGCTGATCCAGTAATATCACGACATTGCAGAGAGTTTTTTGGAATTTTTCAAGCCTGACACAAAGACTCCCTGCGACTTCCGAGTTGTGCAGAGGTTCCGAA
>NW_019438925.1:0-493 GCF_002814215.2 Seriola lalandi dorsalis
GGCATAAAAATGTCAAAAAACGTCACAATATAGTATGGCATAAAATGTCCAAAAAACATGATAGTATATTAAGGCATAAAATGTCCAAAAAACATGATAGTATATTAAGGCATAAAAGGTCATAAAAACAGTATAATATGGCAAGGAATACAATGACATAGTATATAAAGGCATAAAAATGCCAGAAAATGACATAGTATAGTATGGCATAAAAATGTCAAAAAACGTCACAGTATAGTATGGCATAAAATATCCAAAAAACATGATAGTATATTAAGGCATAAAAGGTCATAAAAACATTATAATATGGCAAGGAATACAACGACATAGTATATAAAGGCATAAAAATGCCAGAAAATGACATAGTATAGTATGGCATAAAAATGTCAAAAAACGTCATAGTATAGTATGGCATAAAACATCAAAAAAACATCTTAGTATATTAAGGCATAAAAGGTCATAAAAATGTCATAGTATGCCATAGTAAGTCATA
>NW_019438926.1:0-350 GCF_002814215.2 Seriola lalandi dorsalis
TCCAGTCTTTATGGTAAACAAAGCTGTAAGAGGCTGCTGGCTGTAGCCTTATATTTACTGTACAGTTGTGCAAGTGGTATCGATCTTCTCAGTTAATTCTCCAATGAATGTATATTTTACAAAATGCAAAACTATTCATTTTAAAGCAAACACACCATCAAACTTGTTATATGCTGATGGATTTTTTTAAAAACCTTTTTAGAAAAGAAAAAAAGGCAAATAATCTTTGTTCCATCGCTCTCGAAGGTGAATCGTCAACATCCGTCCAGTTTTTACGACATAGTAGTGTGTAGAAATCTCTGTAGAGACAAGGGGAAGACTGAGTTAAAGGACCAGTGGTTGTGCAGTGT
>NW_019438928.1:0-483 GCF_002814215.2 Seriola lalandi dorsalis
TTAGAGGGAGGTTAGCTTCATGCAGGTAGAACTGAGACGTACTACAGGTATGTGTGTGAACATACGAGTACTCGATTAACTGTATGACTGACCACAACTTAAGCAAACATTGCAGCAACAAGACATTAATCGACAGGTACATTAACAAAGTTAAGACTTTTGCTGCTTAGCTGTGCTGTGCAGATGTTAGGCCCAGTCAGTTAATGTTACCCAGTCCTTGGAACAAAACAAAAGGTCCTTTCCAGTGTTGGTGTAAAGTCCAGTGAGTTGGGAGGTTTCCTGGTGGAGTAAAGTCCTGTCTGGCTGTGTTGCTTCCGCTGTTATCTCCTTTGTTCTCCTCACAGAGTTAGCTGTTCCACGCTAACTCTGCTGTGACTCCTGTTGCTTGGAAAATCAGCTGGCCTTGTGTCGTAGCTGCTGATTCTGAAGAGAACTTGGTTTACTCTCAGTTAATGCTAAGCAGGTTGCTGCTGTTGAGGGGAA
>NW_019438929.1:0-497 GCF_002814215.2 Seriola lalandi dorsalis
TAAAGAAACACTGATTTATTCTGTGCGTAAAACCAGTTCTCAGACTGTGAGGGCTTCCAGGAAACCGAGGGATCATTTAATCACACTGTTGTTTTATCCACCGTTCCTCCTAATTAGAGAACAACCAGCACATATTCACAGACACTGTTATCCTCTGACATACATAGACAGTCACAGTTTTAAAAGACAGATAAATGTTTTAAACTGGCACCAAATCTTATATATGGAAAAGTATGTGAATTTGTCTGGTGCTTCTCCCACGAAAAAATAAAAAAATACATATTATAAAATATAAAATATTAGTGTATAGAAATATAAAAGTGTGTCCAAAACTTAGACTGAAGCCCCCAAACATAGAACAGAGTGGCAACAATACAGCAGCTGTGCTGCAGACTACAACAAGCCTCCCCTGAGGTAACAATAAGTTTCACTTCCGTGATACCTGCGCGATTGAAGCACAACACTACACATGTAAATAACAATTTAAAATACTAGGA
>NW_019438930.1:0-527 GCF_002814215.2 Seriola lalandi dorsalis
ACCTTTTAATATGAGAAATAATTTAAAAAAAAAAATTAATTATAGGCCTATGTAGAGGATTACAAAATTGTCACCAGGGGTTAATTAGTTGCATTAATTGGTAATCATGGTAACAGGATTCTACTTTTGTCTGCTGCAGTATAGGGTGTTCACATTACTAAAAACAGGATTCAGGGATTTTAGAGTTTGGATTTTAGCATTTGGTTAATTATCTGTTAGTTATTCAAAAATTAGCAAACAATAATGAAATGAGAATCAAAGTCTCCAGCACCACAGTGATAAGAACAAGAAATCTTGGGATGTTAATATTTTAATTGTAAACTATTAAAGCCATAGTAGACCATAGACATTTGATTTGACCCACAATAAACCCTGCACCCCTTATTGTTATGTGTGTTTTTTAAAGTACTTAGTATATAATGAGTACAAGGGGAAAAAAGGAGAAAAGCAGCAGTAAGGTGTTTGGCCAACCATGTGCGAAAACAGATTCTGTGCTCCTTAGCATCGATTCTCCAAGTCTCTGATCT
>NW_019438931.1:0-673 GCF_002814215.2 Seriola lalandi dorsalis
TTTTATGCCTTACTATACTATGACGTTTTTATGCCTTACTATACTATGACATTTTTGCCTTACTATACTATGACATTTTATGCCTTACTATACTATGACAGTTTATGACATTTTTGCCTTACTATACTATGACATTTTATGCCTTACTATACTATGACATTTTATGACATTTTTGCCTTACTATACTATGACATTTTATGACATTCTATGCCTTGCTATACTATGACATTTTTATGCCTTACTATACTATGACGTTTTCTGACGTTTTTGTGCCTTGCTATACTATGACATATTATGACATTTTTGCCTTACAATACTATGACGTTTTCTGACGTTTTTGTGCCTTGCTATACTATGACGTTTTCTGACATTTTATGCCTTACTATACTATGACATTTTATGCCTTGCTATACTATGACATTTTTATGCCTTATTATACTATGACATTTTATGACATTTGTGCCTTGCTATACTATGACATTTTATGACATTTTTGCCTTACTATACTATGACATTTTATGCCTTACTATACTATGACATTTTATGACATTTTTGCCTTACTATACTATGACATTTTATGACATTCTATGCCTTGCTATACTATGACATTTTATGCCTTACTATACTATGACGTTTTTATGCCTTACTATACTATGACATTTTATGCTTTATT
>NW_019438932.1:0-489 GCF_002814215.2 Seriola lalandi dorsalis
TTCCTGTCACTGTGGGCTGCAGAGCACAGTAGTACACAGCAGAGTCAGACACCTGAAGCTTCTGGATCTTCAGAGGAACTGACTTGTTGTTGACTTCAGCATTAAATCTTTCTTTCATGAACTCTGGAGAAATGTCTACCTCTTTTGAGAAGGATTTAATCATGTACTGTGGAAAGTCATTTTCTTCTTGTTTGTACCAGAATAAATAAGGGAGCGAATCAGTTGTCTCAAATGTACAATCAAGTGTAACTGTGTCTCCTTCAGCAGCTGTGACATCAGCTGTTGGCTGGATCACTCTGTCTTCTCCTTTACACTCTGGGAAGAACAGAACATGCAGAGGAAGAGATGAATCAATAAAGATGATTGATTAAAGGAGAACAGTCAGTAGGTTTAAAGAGTTACCTATCCAGAGAGTCACACACACACATGTAGAACAGATGTGATTTTCACTGATCATTGTCACTTTCAACCATAGAAAGTGTTTTTACA
>NW_019438933.1:0-445 GCF_002814215.2 Seriola lalandi dorsalis
TGGTGAAGTGCATCAGTCTTCTGGCTCCAGGACCACATGTCTTCCTGTTGGTGTTACAGATCGGCAGATTCACACCAGAGGAGAAGGAGACGCTGAAACTCATCAAGGAAGTCTTTGGGAAGAATTCAGAGTCGTTCACCATCATTCTGTTCACAAGAGGAGACTCACTAGAACGTGAGAATCTGAAGATTGAAGAATACATCAACAACTGCGATGATTCCTTTAAGAAGCTGATCTCTGACTGTGGAGGAAGATACCATGTGTTTAACAACTATGAAAAACACAATCGTACACAAGTCAGTGAGCTGATAAACAGGATCGACACCATGCTGAAGAGAAATGGAGGCAGATTCTACACCAACGCGATGCTGCAAGAGGCTGAAGCAGCGATACAGAAGGAAATGAAGAGGATCCTGAAGGAGAAGGAGGAGATGAAGAGAGAGAG
>NW_019438934.1:0-483 GCF_002814215.2 Seriola lalandi dorsalis
CAGATGAAAACCTGCCTCTCGGGCTAACTCTGAAATATTGTCAGAAATGTTATTAATATGCATTGTCCCTGTCAAATAAAATAAAAGATAAAAAAGAAACGTAGTTAAAGTGTTTGACATTTTCTTCCCTTCCTATCTTTCACTTGTTTCAAAGTTCTGTACAATCCTGAACCCCCAACGATACGGGAGTGGATATATATATATATATATATAAACTGTGCAAAGCCCTTAAATTATAAAAAACTGTGGAAGGCAAAGGAAAGTAAAGCTTCTTTTCCTGATGTCTGTTTTGTCATATAAACTGCAGTCTGCAGAGTTTGATCAAAGAAAACAAAAGCAGTTGATCAACCAGACGACAGTTTTTATAAATGCAAATAAATCAAAGATCAATAATATAATGTGGCTGTTTATTTCTGATTCTAGTGTTTTCTCAATGGATGAGTCCGTAGAATTAAACTGAAGACCAAGAGTCATCGAATAAAA
>NW_019438935.1:0-486 GCF_002814215.2 Seriola lalandi dorsalis
TATGATGTTTTTTTGACGTTTTATGCCATACTATACTATGACATTTTTTGGCATTTTCCTGCCATACTATACTTTGACATTTTTTGGCATTTTTCTGCCATACTATACTGTGACGTTTTTTGGCATTTTTATGCCTTACTATACTATATTTTTTGATGCCTGACCATACTATGACGTTTTTATGACCTTCCATGCTTTAATATACAATGACATTTTTTTGCATTTTTATGCCTTACTATACTATGATGTTTTTTGACCTTTTATGCCTTACTATACTTTTTTGTCCGGCACATTTAGGAGCATAACCAAGATGGGAGGTCCACACAGCAACCATTCGAAGAAACCAAATTTATTAAAGATAATTCAATTTAATATAAGCAAAGTAGAAAATGTGAAGTCAGTAGTGTAATGTGGGTGTTGGGTGCTAGAATAATGAAAGCCAACTTAAAATACACATACAACAACTGAAGCCTTAACAAAAGACAA
>NW_019438936.1:0-492 GCF_002814215.2 Seriola lalandi dorsalis
ATATAGATATATATATATATATATATATACGCCCATTCAGTGTAAGGACATACCTGGCTGCTGTCTGTGCTCCTCCTCCTCCTCCTCTTCCCCCTCACTTACAACAACCACATCATGGCTGTCCAGATCTGGAATCAGGGCTTTGAGGTTTCAATAAGAAGATAAATTAGTTTCTCTAAAATAGAAAGGAGGATTTGAGAATTTCTATAAACTGATGAAATAAGCAAAAGTCACGCAAGAAACTGACTGTGAATAATGAATTTACCAAACATTTTTTGTAAGTAAACACTTTCCAAATTGTAAATCTCTTCATTAAAATCTGTTCACTTCATGTACTTTGTTGGTGGTTTGTCAGTGAGCAAAGAAACGTTAAATTAACCCTTTATTAAATTAAGTTTGACAAAACAGCGTTTGTGACTCGATGTAAGATAATAGAAAGTCTGTGAACCAACTTTTTCTATGTAGATACAGCCCGAAATTTAAATCACATCA
>NW_019438937.1:0-497 GCF_002814215.2 Seriola lalandi dorsalis
GAATTTGCCGGACTTTCATTTTTAACTTAAACAATATAAGCTTTCATAGCCTGGTGATGTGAGTGTCAAAAACAATAACCCTGTCCCCTCATGTAGATGTCACCTACTGCATGTTTTTGATGCACATGTGTGCACATGTTGACACCTGCAACTGGGGTTAAACAGGGTTAGTGGACAGTTCAAGGCAATGTCATAAAAGCGGATATTTGATTTCTTTTCTAAACTTCCCTCTGAGCCAGCTCCACGCCTGAGAGAGAGAAACGACAGCTGCACCTCCCAGATCTGTGTCACTGGTCCGACGGCAGGAGGTGGGAAGAGGACTAGAGTCTTTACTCCAGTAAAAGTCACCTACAATTACTCTCATAACAAAGAAAAGACAAAATGACCATTTGAGAAACAAACAAACGCAAGTAACAGTAAAGTTATAATCAATTCAGCTGACTGTGGTGTAGCCTCCATAGTTCTTGACAGACTAAATACACCTTCAGTGGAAGTGA
>NW_019438938.1:0-453 GCF_002814215.2 Seriola lalandi dorsalis
CACACACGTTAGGAAAGATCTAACAGTTAATACCTTAATATTTGGTCATTCTGTCCTTGTGTCACACATTATAAAGCAGGCAGCAGAATTTCCTAATAAATGATGAAATTAATGAGGTAATTCGTTTAGGGATTCATCAGAGAATCACTAGAGAAATTAAGGCTTCCAGGCCAAAATAAGTTTAAAAGCCACCAGACGCCTGATGCTAAATAGACTGCACACATGCAACCCTTTCCATAAATGTCCTGTTGTGTCTGAATAAAGCTGTAAGGAACATTTAAATTTGTCAATATCCAAACGACAAAAAGCCATCACTGTTATGAATTCCCTGTTTAACAGCTTTAGTTTCCTCCCAGGGAGCAGTTTGAATGCCTCGCCCTTCTAGTGAAACCAGTCCCATAACTTACAGTCTGGTTGTGTGCCCATCAATGTCAAGAGTTTTATTAATTTTTT
>NW_019438939.1:0-481 GCF_002814215.2 Seriola lalandi dorsalis
GACCTGAGTGTACTGCATGTGCAAAAGCCAAGGGTGAGCGTTGCTCAGTGGTCACACAGCAATGACATCATGGGTAAATCTGGATCTCAGCCTGAGGAAGAATCGCCATGGTTACAATTAAGCAGTTACTGTTTACAAATCCAAAGCTGACGTTCCACTTTCCCATAAACAGTGGTTTATTTACACTGTTTGTTTATGTAAATACTGAATTTATAGTTAATATGCTAATGCTGATAATATTTATTTTTCTGTTGTCAGTTCTCACTTGTAAATGAGATCTCGATCTCGATGTGACTTCCTGTTTAAAGTATAAATGAAGGGGCAGCGTATTAGAAACGCATCTGAATATAATGCAGTCCACCACAGCATCTCTAAATATGACCTCAGTGCTGACACATATGATGTAACTAACACCTTCACGACAGTGTCAACAAAATAAAACTACCAGTTGAACCATTTGTAAGATTCATGCCTTTCTCTC
>NW_019438940.1:0-494 GCF_002814215.2 Seriola lalandi dorsalis
CGGGTCATGTGGCCTTCACACATCATTTCATACAGACAGTTTATACACTGAGATGCTTCAAACAGTCGATGTTTAGGAGGCGGATCTACTGTCAACTACAACTGTTTCAATATATATAAAAATTAAAAAATAAAATTCAGCATTTAAAAGAAGGTAGGAACAATCGTCCTTTTCCCTGATCTCATCGTGAGTGACGTCTTACAGAAGACGACATCACTCTGAAAATACCGGGCACTTAATCCAGACGAGTTCATTAAGAACGAGCTTGATAAGAACTTTAATAACAGTTATCTACAGCGAGATAGACGAGCGCGCTGCCAAGATCCAACACAGCGTTTGCTTCAGACGTGTCCCGACTGTGGCTCAGCTCCAACATCGCACTCACTCTGTTGTATGGAAATCATGTGAATTAGCATTTAAATGACACATGAGAAGAGCAGCAGGAAATCTGCTAGAGACAGAAACATTACTGTTCTAATACGTACAAAACAATA
>NW_019438941.1:0-436 GCF_002814215.2 Seriola lalandi dorsalis
TCTGTCCTAAACATCTGGTTTAAAAAGTCAGTTCTCACAAAACATTGTCCAGGTGATAAAAAAATATTCTGAACCACGTCTTTTGCAATTGCACTGGGTGACGATTGGCCGATCTGACTATGGTTAAGGTCGCGCAACCCCAGTACAAATCTGCAACAATAAGTTAAGTTTTAAAGCTAATTCATGTTACACTTTCATACAAAGAACAGTAAATTTGAAACATGTAATGTATTTCAACTATGCTGTTATATACTGTTACAGTTCTACTGAACCAGCAACTCTGCAGTTTCACTTACTGCTGCTGCTTTCAATAACATGCTTTTGTTTACATATCCTCATATGTTTTACCCTGTTTGAATCATGATTGAATGTCCTGCCACAGAAGCTGCAACTGAACGGTTTCTCTTTCGTATGAATTCTTGAGTGCTGCATTAAC
>NW_019438942.1:0-462 GCF_002814215.2 Seriola lalandi dorsalis
TTGAAAAGTTTAATTTAAATTTTTATGCCTTGCAATACTATGACATTTTTATGACTTTTTTATGCGTTACCTTACTATGACTTTTTTAGGCCTTAATATACTATGACTTTTGTATGAATTTTTATGCCTTATCATAGTATTACGTTTTTATGCTTTTTTATGCCTTACTATACGATGACGTTTTTATGCTTTTTTTATGCCTTACTTTACTATGACTTTTTTATGCCTTACTATGACGTATGACGTTTTTAATAACTTTTTTATGTCTTACTATAGTATGATGGTTTTTACCTTGAAGTGAATAAGATTTTAATGAGGAGTGGTAGTGCAGTGGTTAACACAGTGGCTTCCCACACTCAAAAATTTAAATTTTTATGCCTTGCAATACTATGACGTTTTTATGACTTTTTTATGCCTTACTGTACTATGACTTTTTGTGCCTTATTATACTATGACTTTTGT
>NW_019438943.1:0-493 GCF_002814215.2 Seriola lalandi dorsalis
GGGGGGGGGGGGGGGGGGGGGTTATTTTAGGACTGCAGTGTGTCTGTGTGTGTGTGTGTGTGTGTGTGAGTGTGTGTGTTTGTGTGTGTGTGTGTGTGTGTGTTACATGACCCTGCAGCTGCTTCAGCACTTGAAGATATTTTTATACACGTCAGACATGACTTTTACATTATCACTTGTTAGCAGAGATTTTGAACTTCTGTGTTCTCTCCTTCACACACTCCCTCACTCCTTCACTCCCTCACTCCTTCACTCACTCACTCCTTCACTCCTTCACTCACTCACTCCTTCACTCCTTCACTCACTCACTCCTTCACACACTCCTTCCCTCACTCCCTCATTCACTCCTTCACTCACTCACTCCTTCACTCACTCACTCCTTCACACACTCCTACACTCCTTCCCTCACTCCCTCACTCACTCCTTCACTCACTCACTCCTTCACTCCTTCACACACTCCCTCACTCCTTCCCTCACTCCCTCATTCACTCCT
>NW_019438944.1:0-349 GCF_002814215.2 Seriola lalandi dorsalis
TTGGGTGTTTGTGTAATTGCATGTGAGGGAGCACTGCATCGTAGCCAGAGGCTGGATGTGACGGTGGCGTTCACCTCGTAGTACCTGAAAGCATTGCTGTATGTTTTTGTGTGTGTGTGTTGGTAGAAACTAGTTAACCTTTCTACCACAGAGCCTCCAGTAAGCTCTTCTTACCTGTCTGAGACTCTTGGTGGTGAATCCACATGGTGGAGATGAAACTTTGCATAGAAAATTGGATCACAGGGAGAAAACTACAAGTGAAATCAGAAAGCTTTCTTCACTACTGGTGTCCCAAGACATCAGTAGATTTTTGTTTCTTTCCGAGACAATTTTCAGGGATGGCAACTCT
>NW_019438945.1:0-685 GCF_002814215.2 Seriola lalandi dorsalis
TTATGACTTTTTATGCCTTACTATACTATGTCGTTTTTATGAATTTTTATGCCTTACTATACTATGACGTTTTATGCCTTACTACACTATGATGATTTTGTGACTTTTTATGCCTTACTATACTATGACGTTTTTATGACTTTTTATGCCTCGATATATTATGACTTTTTATGCCTTACTATACTATGACGTTTTTATGACTTTTTGTGCCTTACTATACTATGACTTTTTTTTTGACTTCTTATGCCTTACTATACTATGTCGTTTTTATGAATTTTTTTGCCTTACTATAATATGATGTTTTTATGACTTTTTATGCCTTATTATACTATGACTTTTTTTTTTACTTTTTATGCCTTACTATACTACGACGTTTTTATGACTTTTTATGCCTCACTATATTATGACTTTTTATGCCTTACTATACTATGACGTTTTTTTACTTTTTATGCCTTAATATACTATGACTTTTTATGCCTTACTATACTATGTCGTTTTTATGAATTTTTTTGCCTTACTATACTATGATGTTTTTTTGACTTTTTATGCCTTACTATACTATGATGTTTTTTTGACTTTTTATGCCTTACTATACTATGACTTTTTATGCCTTACTATACTATGACGTTTTTATGACTTTTTATGCCATACTATACTATGACGTTTTTTTTACTTTTTATGCCTC
>NW_019438946.1:0-1013 GCF_002814215.2 Seriola lalandi dorsalis
TATAATAAGACAGAGGTCTACGGTGACTTCAAGGACCTCTGGAAGTGTCGTAAACACAGAGGTCCAGGAAACTGATTCTCTGATGTCTGTGTTTCTGTCAAAGTCCTGCAGGAAATATGTTTTAGTGACGTTTTACTCTGGAGACGACCTGAAGTCTCCTGAGTGTGAGGACAAAGTGAGAATATGTTTCTGTGTTTGATGCTGTAGATGTTGATATTGGTCGGACAGAAGGCGGGAAATCTTGACAGAGACACTGAGACTAAGGTGGAGGGGTCATGGGAATTATTTGGAAACTGTTAGATAAACACTTTCAGGAAATCTTGACCATTAAACATTTAGAGAACTTGTTTCTCTTTCAGTTCTCCTCCAGCCAAAAGGACAAAGTGTTTTCAGAGGATTATGAGGAAATTTCTATTTCTCTTTAATTGAGACTCTATTTCAAAAGATTTTCACAATGTAAACCAAAATCAAAGATGGTGATTGTGAGGATTTATAATATGTTGGTTAAACAAAGACTCAGGTTTTCAATCAGTGAGCTTTTCCAGAATCCAGTAAATGAAAAACATTGTAATGAAAGGATGAGTCCCCTCGGTGGAGCCAGTGGACAGAAACTCTGATGATGACGGACATCTGTGGATGTAAACCTGTTTATTCAGCAACTGTTGATTCACAATTAATACAATGAAATGAAATAATTAAACAGCTAAAGGGACAGAAAAGAGTTTTCCTTATGAAGTATCATACATGCACAATTTCTCCTTCAGAAATGCTCTTTCTATCACCTTCAGGATGAAGAAACTTTTTCTTCTTCAGTCTGTTTTTCTCCGTCTTCTTGTTCAACATGTCTTTGTCATTAAAATGTGTTAATACCAGGAAGCTGAGGAACATTGTCAAAATAAAAGCTCTAGTTTTATTTGCAAACAGACAAAAGACAGATGTTTCTTTTTTTAAATGTTGTTCAAAAAGTATAAAAGATAAAAACTCCTAAATATATGTGAAAGAAAGAAAGAAAG
>NW_019438947.1:0-579 GCF_002814215.2 Seriola lalandi dorsalis
GACTGTTCTGTTTTTATGGCACAATCATTTGAAGCCACAGACCTTCAGACTGCAACACTAACCAAATTAAAGCAGGGCCAGTAGCAGAGGAGGGAAATGTAGAAAAGAGGAAACTCTGCTTGAGGGAAGTGTTGGACATGGAGGCAGGTAGGATGTGAATTCATGTTCTTCCATCTCCCCAAAATCAGTCAACATGTTTCTTATGTTCAGCAGTGGCTTAATTTCAAAATGTTGTATCAGGGATTAAAACAAACCTGTCTCAAGGGCTATACACCTGGAGACATCACCAGGTGTCTCCCAGCAGCCACTAAGAGTAAGAGCTCAGAGGCAAAAAGGAAACAAGATTGACATCAACTGTATTTTTATTATGAATTAAATCTGATTTTATTCTAACAGATTTCATATTTTCTCTGATCACAGACTTGTTGGTTGTGAACTCTCAGAGTCTCACTGTGAAGTCGTGGCCTCAGCTCTGAAGTCCAACCCCTCCCACCTGAGAGAACTGGACCTGAGTCACAACAAGAACCTGCAGGATTCAGGAGTGAAGGAGCTGTGTGGTTTTCTGGAGAGTCCAGACTG
>NW_019438948.1:0-549 GCF_002814215.2 Seriola lalandi dorsalis
AAGTAATAAAACGTCATGGTATAGTATGGCATAAAAACGTCATAGTATAGTAAGGCATAAAAAGTCATAAAAACGTAATTTTATAGCAAGGCATAAAAAGTCATAAAGAATGTCATAGTATAGTATGGCATAAAAAGTCATAGTATAGTAAGGCATAAAAAGTCATAAAAACGTCACAGTATAGTACGGCATAAAAGGTCATAGTATAGTAAGGCATAAAATGTCATAGTAGAGCAAGGGATAAAAAGTGATAAAAACTTCATAGTGTTGTATGTCATAATAAGTCATAGTATACTAAGTCATAAAAAGACACAAAAACGTCATAGTACTGTATGGCATAAAAAGTCATAGTATAGTAAGGCATAAAAAGTCATAATATAGTAAGGCATAAAAAGTCATTAAAATGTCATAGTATAGTAAGGGATAAAAAGTCATAAAAATATCATAGTATAGTATGGCATAAAAAGTCATAGTATAGTAAGGCATAAAAAGTCATAAAAATGTCATATTATAGTAAGGAATAAAAAGTCGTAAAAACGTCATAGTATA
>NW_019438949.1:0-496 GCF_002814215.2 Seriola lalandi dorsalis
GACGAAATAATATAATGAGGCTTAAAAATGCCAAAAAACATCTAAGCATAGTATGGCAGAAAAATGCCAAGAAGTGTCATAGTATAGTATGGCATAAAATGTCAAAAAGACATCATAGTATATTAAGGCATAAAACATCATAAAAAAAGTCATAGTATTGTCAGGCATCATACAAGATAGTATAGTAAGGCATAATGTTGCCAAAAAAACATCTAAGTATAGTACGGCAGAAAAATGCCAAAAAAACGTCATAGTATAGTATGGCATAAAACATCAAAAAAAACATCATAGTATATTAAGGCATAAAAGGTCATAAAAACGTCATAATATGTGAAGGTATGAGACGAAATAATATGATGAGGCATACAAATGCCAAAAAACATCTAAGCACAGTATGGCAGAAAAATGCCAAAAACGTCATAGTATAGTATGGCATAAAACGTCAAAAAAACATCATAGTATATTAAGGCATAAAAGGTCATAAAAACGTCGTAGT
>NW_019438950.1:0-474 GCF_002814215.2 Seriola lalandi dorsalis
AAGTTATAGTATAGTAAGGCATAAAAACATCAAAAAATGTCATAGTATACTAAGGCATAAGAACAAAAGACATCATAGTATAGTAGGGCATTAAAAATGTCAAAAAAAACGTCATAGTATAGTAAGGCATAACAATGTCAAAAAATGTCATAGTATACTAAGGCATGAAAATTTCATAATAAAGTAAAATAAAAAACAAAAAACATAGTATAGTAGGGCATAAATTGTTATAAAAACATAAAAATGTCCTAGTATATTAAGGCATAAAACTGTCAAAAAAAAACGCCATAGTATTGTGACTGCCCTGGGCTGTATTACTCTATTTTGTTTTGGTACTTCCTTATCAGCTGACAGACTTCACCTGACTGGAGCCTATTTAAGCTGGGAGTATCAAGATGGCGTCTCTCTCTCAGCTCTCCTGGAAGGCTGGTGCCTTTCAGGAACCCAACTTGATTTTGTTTTGTTGTATATTGT
>NW_019438951.1:0-520 GCF_002814215.2 Seriola lalandi dorsalis
CTTTAATACATGTGAAGGTGAGCCATGTTGTTTCTTTCCATAATAATGAAAACAGTATTAACAATGATGAAGGTGCAAGTTCTGCATGTGAAACAAAGACCTAACTCTTCAACCTGAGAGAACACAAACAGACAACAGGCCACAGAGGTTGTGTTGAAATTGATGTTTAAATTGAAAGCATTACTAAAGGAGTTCAATCAATTATCAAATTTGAATCAAAAAAACAAGACAAAGCTTTACACAATTTAAAGTTTTAATTAAGCTGAACTAGATTTTTGAGCTCAAACTCCTACTTAAGCAGTTAAAGAAATGAATGACCAAACTAAGACAAAGGTTTACAGAACAGCTGATATTTCATCAAGATAACATGTGGTGGTGTCAGAAGAAGAAATTATATGCGTTGACTTAAACATTTTAAAGCAGCTTTTTCACTCATATTGTCAAGTTTAACAAGTGTTTACTGTTAATGCAAACAAGCAGCTAGAATATCATATAAGAAAAGAAATGCATCACAAGATCT
>NW_019438952.1:0-452 GCF_002814215.2 Seriola lalandi dorsalis
ATGCTAACTCTGCTACGACTCCTGTTGCTTGGAAAATCAGCTAGCCTTGTGTCGTAGCTGCTGATTCTGAAGACGATTTGCTTCACTCACAGTTAATCCGAAGCAGGTCGCTGCTGATGAGGAGAAGAGTGTTTGCAGGCTGCTGTGAGCAGGCCGGCGAGAGAGAGCTGGTTTCTGGGGCCTTGTTGCCCTTTGAAGAACCGAGAGGAGAGAGCTGGAGCTGCTCTCCAGAGCAAGCCAAGAAGGGAAGAGAGAGAGAAGAGGGCCAGAGGACTGGTTTTGTTTGGTGACACCGTTGGGGGTCACATGTCACACACTGACCCACACTGGCTGGCCAGTGGGGTCCGTGGGGGGAAGGGTCGTCCCCAGGTGTGAACGTTGAGGAACTGTGGAGTGTGAGTTCCTTTGTCCAGTGGAGCAAAGAAACATTTGGTCTATTGAATGATTGAGTC
>NW_019438953.1:0-591 GCF_002814215.2 Seriola lalandi dorsalis
AACCCAGAGACGTCAGACACTGCAACCGTGTTTTCTCACCTATAGAGTTGCACCGCTCCACTTGATTGACAGGCGTCTCAGGTGCAGGGAACCTGGAGTCCCTCCTACAGTTGCGAAGCTTGACAAACAGCCCCTTGTTGGCCGGACAACGGAAGTGACGTTCACCGAGGTAACTGCCGTCTGTTCCTGCAGACAGCTCCTGATCCTGACACACACACACACACACACACAGTGGCTTTGTTTTATCAGTGTGATACACTGCAATACAACATTATATCAATCACTATTCAATCTATCAGTATATTATGTCAAAGCAAATCTTTTTATGTGACTGATGCTAACGTAAAAATCAAAGAATCAAAACAAAGTTGATTTCGTGCGTGCCACCTAAAGGACACATGGGTAAATGACATCATCCAAAAGACAGCGCAGAATTAAGGTAAAAGGAAATGAAATGTATTAGTCATGTAGAATCAAATTCACAACTAAAATCCAACTCTTATTGTTTGTTTTAGATTTAGAAAACTTGCATTACAGATGACAGATTCCTGTTACATTTCTAAAAATTTTGTCTTTATGATGGAAAAAAAA
>NW_019438954.1:0-504 GCF_002814215.2 Seriola lalandi dorsalis
TCATTGTAACTCTTGTACTCTGCTTCAGTATCGCTCCTCTCGCTCTGGTTATCAGCCATTTTGCGAACTGTGATTTTTTTGCAGCTAAAATGGACAAATGTAGACATGTATGTAGAAGACTAAAAGTAACATTATTATCCTATTTGGAGCATGTTTGTTCACCTGATGAATGTAAGCTCAACATTCACTCTCCTTTTAGCTTTGTTTTGTAAAATATCTCCCAGATAGTCCATCTTCTTTGCTTCTGCTGCTAAAAACAAGGTTGATGTGCCAGAAGCAAATCTACTGTATTATCTTGAAAAGCTGCAGAGTTGGTGTGAATTAATGAATTAGTGAATTAATCTATTCATACAAAAATATTTATTAATGTGGTTTCAAGAAGAAAAATTTTCAAAATACAAACAAGGGATTTTTCTGCATGTTTGTCACAGGTCTGTCTTGTATCAGTAGTACTAATGCAGATCATGGATAAATACACCTGCTCCCACAGTATTCTAACAGTGA
>NW_019438955.1:0-502 GCF_002814215.2 Seriola lalandi dorsalis
GAGCATTTAAGTTTTATCATCCGGGTCGACTAATCGTGGTCCTGATAATAACTTGTGTGTTATTTACTAAAGGTAAATAAGAGTGTGCCTTGCTTTCCGTGCTGTAACTAACTGTTGTAGTGTAAAAAGACATGATGTGTAACGCTATTTAGCGGCCTGCTGGTTAGCCTAGCCTATCATGTTAATGTGCCTTGATACCGTACTGTTTAGCGTAGCATTGTACTGCTTTCCAGTTAAACAGGTTAACATTAATTCGCCTAGAAGTATTGTTTGGTATCGTGGCTCAACTGAGTAAATATGTTATTTACTAAAGGAGATGGATGCTGTGGAGAGAGAGAGGTTGGAGCGGTTTTCCCGGTCTTCCCAGTGGACGGTCCCTGCTGTTTTCTTCATGTGATTCTTCGTGTCTGTCTACTAACTGCTCAAACAAAGACTGCCATTGCCCCCTGTGACTGCCATCACCCCGTTTCCCCTGCTATCCCTCACTAACAACTCCTGTTGG
>NW_019438956.1:0-497 GCF_002814215.2 Seriola lalandi dorsalis
GAAGAGAGGAGACAAAGAGATGTGTAGATATGTCTGGGAATAAGACTGTAAAATAATTGATAACAGGAAGATCGTTGTGACAACAAAATAAAAAGACAAAGGATGTAAAAATGTGTCAAATTCACAAAATTACATTTCCATTATTCAGTTAAAGATTTGTATAAAGTGTATTCACTGAGATGTGCATTTTTATTTACAGACATATACAAGTGTTTGCACATTCCAACTGTCTCACTAATTTCAGTGGCTGCTTATGAATCATGATCATGTCATTCAATATGAAGTTTATTTTAAACAGATACATTTGTTTTTTAGATGCAAGATTAAAGAGAAAATGTCATCAAATTATATTGATTACAACAAACTCATTGCATTTAATGTTTGAGGTTGTTTATCTGTACATGTGTTATTAATGTCCAAATACTGTTGGTTTAGAACCAGGTTAAAGTAAAAATGAAGAAATAAAGTCAAAAACTCAACTGAATTGTTTTCCACTT
>NW_019438957.1:0-555 GCF_002814215.2 Seriola lalandi dorsalis
GTCATAGTATAGTAAGGTAATAAAAAGTCATAGTTTAGTAAGGCATAAAAAAGTCATAGTTTACTAAGACAAAAAAGTCATATTATAGTAAGGCAAAAAAACGTCATAGTTTAGTGAGGCAAAAAAAGTCATACTATAGTAAGACAAAAAAAGTCATAGTATAGTAAGACAAAAAAAAGTCATATTAAAGTAAGGCAAAAAAACGTCATAGTTTAGTAAGGCAAAAAAAGTCATAGTATAGTAAGACAAAAAAAGGCATAGTATAGTAAGGCATAAAAAAGTCATAGTAGGACAAAAAAAAGTCATATTAAAGTAAGGCAAAAAAACGTCATAGTTTAGTAAGGCATAAAAAAGTCATAGTTTACTAAGACAAAAAAGTCATAGTATAGTAAGGCAAAAAAAGTCATAGTATAGTAAGACAAAAAAAGGCATAGTATAGTAAGGCAAAAAAACGTCATAGTTTAGTAAGACAAAATAGTCATCGTGAGACATAAAAAGTCATAGTATAGTAAGACAAAAAAAGTCATAGTATAGTAAGGCATAAAAAGTCATAGT
>NW_019438958.1:0-1118 GCF_002814215.2 Seriola lalandi dorsalis
CCATACTATACTATGACGTTTTTTGGCATATTTATGCCTTACAATTCTATTTTATTTGATGCCTTACCATACAATGCCTTTCTCATGACCTTTAATTCCTTAATATACTATGAAGTTTTTTGACATTTTATTCCATATGATACTATAACGTTTTTTTGGCATATTTATGCCTTACAAAACTATTTTATTTGATGCCTTACCATACTATGCCTTTCTTATGACCTTTTATGCTTTAATATACTATGACGTTTTTTGACATTTTATGCCATATCATACTATGACATTTTTTGGCATTTTTATGTCTTACTATACTATGTGAGTTAGTGCCTTACCATACGATTTACGTTTTAATGACCTTTTATATCATAATATACTATGATGTTTTTTTGAGATTTTTATACCATATGATATTATAACGCTTTTTGGCATATTTATGCCTTACAAAACTATTTTATTTGATGCCTTACCATACTATACCTTTCTTATGATCTTTTATGCTTTAATATATTATGATGTTTTTTTGACAATTCATGCCATACGATACTATGACATTTTTTGACATTTTTATGCCATATTATACCATGACGTTTTTTGGCATTTTGATGCCTTACAATACTATTTCATTTGATGTCTTACCATACTATGCCTTTCTAATGACCTTTTATACCTTAATATACTATGATGTTTTTTTGACACTTTAAGCCATACTATACTATGACGTTTTTGGCATTTTTATGCCATATGATACTATGACATTTTTTGGCATTTTTATGCCTTACAATACTATTTTATTTGATGCTTTACCATACTATGACGTGTTTATTACCTTTTATGCCATAATGTACGTAAATGTTTTTTTGATGTTTTATTCCACACTATACTGTGACGTTTTTTGACATTTTAAGCCATACTATACTATGATGTTTTTTTTTTAGATTTTTATGCCATACTATACTATGATGTTTTTTGGCATATTTATGCCTTACAATACTATTTCATTTGATGCCTTACCATACTATGCCTTTCTTATGTCCTTTTGTGCCTTAATATACTATTACGTTTTTTGACATTTTATGCCATACAATACTATGTTGTTTTTTGACATTTTTATGCCATAT
>NW_019438959.1:0-541 GCF_002814215.2 Seriola lalandi dorsalis
TAGTATAGTGAGGCATAAAACGACATAGTATATTGTAAGGCATAAAAAGTCATAAAAATGAAATAGTATTGTAAGGCATGAAAATGCCAATAAACGTCATAGTATAGTATGGCATAAAAAGGTCAAAAAAACATCATAGTATAGTATGGCATAAAACATAAAAAAAACATGATAGTATATTAAGGCATGAAAGGCCATAAAAACATCATAGTATGGTAAGGCATCAAATGAAATAGTACAGTAGGGCATGAAAATGACAAAAAAAACGTCATAGTATATTAAGGCATAAAAGGTCATAAAAACATCATAGTATGGTAATGCATCACATGAAATATAATAATAAGGCTTAAAAATGCCAATAAATGTCATAGTATAGTATGACATAAAAATGCCTATAAACGTCATAGTATAGTATGGCATAAAACATCAAAAACACATCATAGTATATTAAGGCATGAAAGGTCATAAAAACATCATAGTATAGTAATGCATCACATGAAATAGAATAATAAGGCTTAAAAATGCCAATAAATGTCATAGT
>NW_019438960.1:0-464 GCF_002814215.2 Seriola lalandi dorsalis
CATCCTCTGAATCTCCAGAGCGAGTTTCACATCATTTTCTCTGAAGCGATCAGCTGAGATGATGATGAAGAAGTCAAACCTCTCAAATCCAACATGCTGCAGGTACTTGTCAGCTGGAAACCTGGTGGTTCCAATGCCAGGGAGATCCCACAATGTGACATTGGGATAGTTTGGATGGGGGTATGGTGTAACATCTGAGGTGGTTTCTACACAACTAGTAGGAGCGGCCCTCACATCTCTGTTGTCTACGCCTCTAAAGGCATTAACAAAGGTGGATTTACCAGAGCCAGACTCTCCTGTGATGCCAATATTTAGTGGAATATTATTCTGCTGATCCAAATGCTCCTGGATCATTGCAGCTGCTGAAGCAGGCCTGTTGGTTTGCAGCTCTTCTCTAATTTCTTCTATTGGTTCATAATCAAGTGGATCTTCCATGGCACTCCTTGAAAAATAAAGAAACATAA
>NW_019438961.1:0-444 GCF_002814215.2 Seriola lalandi dorsalis
TCCTGTAGCTACAGTATCAAAGTAAAAGTACTTCCTGACTTCCTGTAGTTACAGTATCAAAGTAAAAGTACTTCCTGTAGCTACAGTATCAAAGTAAAAGTACTTCCTGACTTCCTGTAGTTACAGTATCAAAGTAAAAGTACTTCCTGTAGCTACAGTATCAAAGTAAAAGTACTTCCTGACTTCCTGTAGTTACAGTATCAAAGTAAAAGTACTTCCTGACTTCCTGTAGTTACAGTATCACAGTAAAAGTACTTCCTGTAGTTACAGTCTCATAGTAAATGTACTTCCTGACTTCATGTACTTATAGTATTACAGTAAAAGTACTTCCTGACCTCCTGTAGCTACAGTATCACAGTAGAAGTACTTCCTGTAGTTACAGTATCAAAGTAAAAGTACTTCCTGACTTCCTGTAGTTACAGTATCAAAGTAAAAGTACTTCCT
>NW_019438962.1:0-493 GCF_002814215.2 Seriola lalandi dorsalis
GCATGGTAAAAACCACTCATAGGTTTTTTTCTTTACAAAATGGCTCATTTTTTATCATTCAATATTTCTAGTCATGTCAGAATATAAACCAAAGTGAACTGGGGCGGCACGTGGCGAGACATGCCTGGTCATCAATATGAAGAGCTGTTCCTCCTACAGCATTATTATTGCTTTTATAACCTTGTGCCCAGCTGGTCCGGCTGCACAAGTTCTGCTTACTGCTGCAGCAAAAACCTAGACATTTTTGGAGGTGCACATTGACGGACGCAGAGGCTGTTCATTTGTGGTTGGCAATAAAACGATGAAACTCGAGACCATCCGAGAGCACGAAGGAAGCAAATGTCACGCTGTTTGCAAATCAGTGTCTCGGGCTCCGTCCAAGCCTCTCTTCACTCAACCTGCCGCCTGACTATATGGATAGTGGTGCGAAGAGGGTGTCTGCTGAAGACAGTGATGATGAGTTCTGATTAGATCATGCACTGATCCACTTTGT
>NW_019438963.1:0-494 GCF_002814215.2 Seriola lalandi dorsalis
AAGTTTTAGCATGCTGTAAAGTTGTTGGATGGGGGTGGGGGGGTGTGTGGGGGTGTGAGGGGGAGAGAGAGAGAGAGTGTGTGTGTGTGTGTGTGTCGTCCTTTGTGAGGAATTCTTTATCGACCATATCTCTCCTGCTAATGCTTTTCCCATGAGGCCATACCGTAAATCAAGCAGCAGGTGATGGCTCTGTGCGGGAAAGGGTAGAGTGTGTGTGTTTGTGTGTGGGTGTGGGTATGGGTGTGTGTGTGTGTGTGTTCAGCAGTGGTTTAAAAGCAGTTTGGTTGAATAGCCATGTTACAGCAAGTCTGCAAAAAAATGATGCACGTATTTTAAAAGCCATATTAAAAATACAAGTTCGTCCACACCATTAAAAATTCATCCGCCATATTTAAGTGTAAAGCCTAAATAACTGAGGCCGTGAAAACATAGTTCACGTCACTCTTTGGGTGTTTGTTTATAGTTTGATCATTATTTTATGCAACAAATCAATT
>NW_019438964.1:0-470 GCF_002814215.2 Seriola lalandi dorsalis
AGCTAATGCTAACGAAATTGGTGGCTAGCTTGCGCTTATAAAGTAATGTTTACAAATATGCTCAAAATAAATCTGAACTTGTAAATTGACGTTAACAAATAATTCCAATATTTGTCGTTGTAAATCAAACTTTGTAAACCTGGAAAATAAATCTGCATGAGAAATTCAAGTTTGTGTATCTGGAAAAAAAAAAAAAGTACTTGTGGCAAAGAGATTTGTATTTGTTAAAACATTTGATTCAAAACTGAACAAATGATCAGTGGTGAGGTTCAACAAAGACACAGGGAAAGAAGAAAAGCTTTTGTGGACGTCTGTGTTCAGAGACAAAGAGCAGGAAACTGTAAAACTCAGTGAGCAACATTCCCAGTGTGAGACACTGACAAGTACAAAGTTTGATCTCGTCACTTCAGTGTCACTGTGGGAACTTTTGACCAGAGTTTTACAGTTTTCTTCTCTGTATCACGACACAG
>NW_019438965.1:0-752 GCF_002814215.2 Seriola lalandi dorsalis
CTTACTATACTATGTCGTTTTTATGCCTTACTATACTATGACTTTTTATGCCTTACTATACTATGACTTTTTATGCATTACTATACTATGACTTTTTATGACTTTTTATGCCTTAATATACTATGACCTTTTTATGACTTTTTATGCCTTAATATACTATGACTTCTTTTTGACTTTTTATGCCTTAATATACTATGACTTTTTATGCCTTACTATACAATGATGTTTTTCTGACTTTTTATGCCTTACTATACTATGACGGTTTTATGTCGTTTTTATGCCCTACTATACTATGACTTTTTATGCCTTACAATACAATGACGTTTTTTTGCATTTTTATGCCTTACTATACTATGACTTTTTTTGACTTTTTATGCCTTACTTACTATGACTTTTTATGCCTTAATATACTATGACTTTTTATGCCTTACTATACTACGTTATTTTTATGCCTTACTATACTATGACTTTTTATTGACTTTTTATGCCTTACTATACTATGATGTTTTTCTGACTTTTTATGCCTTACTATACTATGACTTTTTTTTTACTTTTTATTCCTTACTATACTATGACTTTTTTTTTTACTTTTTATGCCTTACTATACTATGACTTTTTATGCCTTACTATACAATGATGTTTTTCTGACTTTTTATGCCTTACTATACTATGACTTTTTATTGACTTTTTATTCCTTACTATACTATGACTTTTTATGCCTTACTATACTATGACTTTTTATGCCTTATTAT
>NW_019438966.1:0-500 GCF_002814215.2 Seriola lalandi dorsalis
AACATTTTGGGAAATAAATGAATTTGTTTTCTTGCTGAGAGTTAGATGAGAAGGAAAACGCCACTCTCATGTTTGTACACTAAGTATGCACCTACAGCTAGCAGGTGGTTAGCTTAGCTTAGTTTATTTTATTTTAGCTTAGCTTAGTTTAGCTTAGCTTAGATTATTTTAGTTTAGCGTAAAGAATGGAAACAGGTGTAAAAAGATAGGTTGGAATGTTTAAAGCTCACTAATTAACACAACATAGAGACTTTAATTTGTTGAATCTGTACAAATACAAATACAGATGTATTATTAAGAGAGATGATTAATTGTGGTTTTATGGGAAGTTACATGGTGGAAATATTTCTTGGTCAGGTGCAGTGACTTCTTGGAGTTCCACTGTCCTGTAACTTCCTGAAGGAAAAACATACCCGCTTGTACAAGCTATTTAGGATGCAGACTTAAACAGTAGAAAGCGAACTGTTCAGGCGTTGCTTGTATGCTGCTTTGAAGTGAAA
>NW_019438967.1:0-569 GCF_002814215.2 Seriola lalandi dorsalis
GCAGTTAAAGAATCATAACTGCTCTGCACTTTGTCTCTTTCTGCAGTCACAGAACTGAAGCTTTGCTGCAGCTCATCTTTTTCTTTAGTCAGGTTGCTCAGTCTGGTCTCTAACTGTTTCCTCTCTGCAGTTAAAGAATCATAACTGCTCTGCACTTTGTCTCTTTCTGCAGTCACAGAACTGAAGCTTTGCTGCAGCTTGTCTTTTTCTTTAGTCAGCTTGCTCAGTCTGGTCTCTAATTGTGTCCTCTCTGCAGTTAAAGAATCATAATTGCTTTGCAGTTTGTCTCTTTCTGCAGTTGCAGAACTGAAGCTTTGCTGCAGCTTGTCTTTTTCTTTAGTCAGGTTGCTCAGTCTGGTCTCTAATTGTGTCCTCTCTGCAGTTAAAGAATCATAATTGCTTTGCAGTTTGTCTCTTTCAGCAGTCGCAGAACTGAAGCTTTGCTGCAGATCGTCTTTTTCTTTAGTCAGGTTGCTCAGTCTGGTCTCTAACTGTTTCCTCTCTGCAGTTAAAGAATCATAACTGCTCTGCACTTTGTCTCTTTCTGCAGTCACAGAACTGAAGCTTTG
>NW_019438969.1:0-484 GCF_002814215.2 Seriola lalandi dorsalis
TTCACAGCCTGTATCCAGACACATTCCTCCTCTTCACATGGCGCCAGTAGCTACTGTTACTGCAGCTAACACGTTATTTTTTAATAAATTGGTTTACTTAAAAAAATTGCGGTATCAGCTGCCTCATGAAGTTTGTCGTAATCAGGCATCTCTTGTTCCTGCTGTAGTTTCAGGAAACAGGATGGCAGGGGCAGGAGGTGGTAAGGATTAACTCACAGTGCTTTATTAGTCTCACTTCTCCTCACCTCTTGCAGCTGAAAAAGTTACCTGCAGGACCTTTAAGAAAATGTGCTTTTGTGTCCGTCCAGAATCTCCTGCTATGTGCCGACCGAGACTCAAATCTAACCTGAAGAAGAAGTTCCAGTGTGTGTTTGAGGGGATCGCTAAAGCAGGAAACCCAACCCTTCTGAACCAGATCTACACAGAGCTCTACATCACAGAGGGAGGGACTGGAGAGGTCAATGATGAACATGAGGTCAGACAG
>NW_019438970.1:0-549 GCF_002814215.2 Seriola lalandi dorsalis
AAGTAATAAAACGTCATGGTATAGTATGGCATAAAAACGTCATAGTATAGTAAGGCATAAAAAGTCATAAAAACGTAATTTTATAGCAAGGCATAAAAAGTCATAAAGAATGTCATAGTATAGTATGGCATAAAAAGTCATAGTATAGTAAGGCATAAAAAGTCATAAAAACGTCACAGTATAGTACGGCATAAAAGGTCATAGTATAGTAAGGCATAAAATGTCATAGTAGAGCAAGGGATAAAAAGTGATAAAAACTTCATAGTGTTGTATTTCATAATAAGTCATAGTATACTAAGTCATAAAAAGACACAAAAACGTCATAGTACTGTATGGCATAAAAAGTCATAGTATAGTAAGGCATAAAAAGTCATAATATAGTAAGGCATAAAAAGTCATTAAAATGTCATAGTATAGTAAGGGATAAAAAGTCATAAAAATATCATAGTATAGTATGGCATAAAAAGTCATAGTATAGTAAGGCATAAAAAGTCATAAAAATGTCATATTATAGTAAGGAATAAAAAGTCGTAAAAACGTCATAGTATA
>NW_019438971.1:0-2442 GCF_002814215.2 Seriola lalandi dorsalis
ATGAAATTGTCAAAAAACGTCATAGAATAGTATGGCAAAAAATGTCACAGTGTAGTAAGGCATAAAACCTCAAAAAACGTCAAAGTATAGTTAGGCATAAGAATGGCAAAAAACATCATAGTATAGTATGGCAAAAAATGTCAAAAAACGTCATAATATATTATGGTATGAAATTGTCAAAAAACGTCACAGTATAGTATGGCAAAAAATATCATATTATAGTAAGGCATAAAATTCTCAAAAAAACGTCATAATATAATATGGCAACAAATGTCCTAGTGTAGTAAGGCATAAAAATGGCATACACATCATAGTATAGTATGGCAAAAAATGTCAAAAAACGAAATAATATATTATAGCATAAAATTGTCTAAAAACATCATAGTATAGTATAGCAACAAATGTCATAGTGTAGTAAGGCATAAAACTTCAAAAAACATCATATTATAGTAAGGCAAAAAATTGTCAATAAACATCATAGTATAGTATGGCAAAAAATGTCAAAAAACGTCATAATATATTATGGTATGAAATTGTCAAAAAACGTCATAATATATTATGGTATGAAATTGTCAAAAAACATCACGGTATAGTATGGCAAAAAATATCATGTTATAGTAAGGCATAAAATTTCCAAAAAAACGTCATAGTATAATATGGAAAAAAATTTCAAAAAACGTCATAATATATTATGGTATTAAATTGACAAAAAACGTCATAGAATAGTATGGCAACAAATGTCATAGTATAGTAAGGCATAAAAATGGCAAAAAAAAAACGTCAGTATAGTAAGGCATAATATTGTCAAAAAACGTCATAGTATAGTATGGCAAAAAATGTCAGTGTAGTAAGGCATAAAACCTCAAAAAACGTCATAGTACAGTTAGGCATAAGAATGGCAAAAAACGTCATAGTTCAGTATGGCAAAAAATTTTATAGTATAGCAAGGCATAAAATTGTCAAAAAAAAGTCCACTGCACTACTGACACTCCTCACAACTGAGATATTTTTCATAAGGTACAAAAAATTCATAGTATAGTAAAGCATAAAATTATCAAAAAACATCATAGTAGGGTATGGCGTAATACGTCAAAAAACATCATAGTATAGTATGGCATGAAACTGTCAAAAACATCACAGTATAGTATGGCAAAAAATTTCATAGTATAGTAAGGCATAAAACCTCAAAAAATGTCATATTACAGTAAGGCATAAAATTCTCAAAAAAACGTCATAGTACAGTATGGCAAAAAATGTCAAAAAACGTCATAATATATTATGGCATGAAATTGTCAAAAAACATCATAGTATAGTATAGCAACAAATGTCATAGTGTAGTAAAGCATAAAACTTATATTATAGTAAGGCAAAAAAATTGTCAATAAACGTCGTAGTATAGCATGGCAACAAATTGTCAATAAACGTCATAGTATAGTATGGACTAAAACGTCATAGTATAGTATGGCCTAAAATTGTCAAAAAAAACGTCATAATACATTATGGCATGAAATTGTCAAAAAACGTCATAGTATAGTATGTCAAAAAACGTCATAGCATATTATGGCAACAAATGTCATAGTAAAGCATAAAACTTCAAAAAATATCATATTATAGTAAGGCATAAAATTGTCAAAAAACATCATATTATAGTAAGGCATAAAAATGGCAAAAACGTCATAGTATAGTATGGCAAAAAATGGCAAAAAACGTTATGATATATTATGGCATGAAATTGTCTAAAAACGTCACAGTATAGTATGGCAATAAATGTCATAGTATAGTATGGATTAAAACGTCATAGTATAGTATGGCAAAAAATTTCATAGTATAGTAAGGCATAAAACCTCAAAAAACGTCATATTACAGTAAGGCATAAAATTGTCAAAAAACATCACAGTATAGTATGGCAAAAAATGTCATAGTATAGTATGTCAAAAAATGTCAAAAACGTTATGATATATTATCGCATTAAATTGTCAAGAAACGTCATAGTATAGTATGGAAACAAATGTCATAGTGTAGTAAGGCATAAAACTTCAAAAAACATCATTATTATAGTAAGGCAAAAAATTGTCAAACGTCATAGTATAGTCTTACAAAAAATGATCAATAAACGTCATAAAACATTATGGCATAAAATTGTCAAAAAAAATCATATTATGGTAAGGCATAAAAATGGCAAAAAACGTCAAATTATAGTAAGGCATAAAAATGGCAAAAACGTCATAGTATAGTATGGCAAAAAATGTCAAAAAACGTTATAATATATTATGGCATGAAATTGTCTAAAAACGTCACAGTATAGTATGGCAATAAATGTCATAGTATAGTATGGATTAAAACGTCATAGTATAGTATGGCAAAAAACCTCAAAAAACGTCATATTACAGTAAGGCATAAGAATGGCAAAAAACGAAATAATATATTATGGTATGAAATTGT
>NW_019438972.1:0-512 GCF_002814215.2 Seriola lalandi dorsalis
GGAGTGGTTCACTGTTTATACTGCCAGAGATTCATATTGTGTTTGGTTTAGTTTCTCTGAGACATTCTCAGATGAATAATGTAAAGATGAGTTTTCCCCTCCCCCACTCTAATCAGTGAGTCAACAGACATAAAAACAGTGTTTGAAGACTGATGCTGGTCTGAACGCAGCCTCACAGAGACCTGGTCTGAGGCTGGTGGTTTCCAGTGGACCTGGGAGCCACAGCCAGGACAGGAAGACAAGAACCGACGCACTGTGGATTCAGGTCTTTTCTTCACCTTTCATCACAACAACAACAACAACAACAACAACAACAACAACAACAACAACAACAACAACAACAACAACAGGACACTGGGAACATAAAGATTAAGTTATATTTCAAAACTGAGATTCTTTTTTGCAATGCTCAATGTCTGTGTGGGTTAACAATGAGTTAATACTGAGTTAATAATAATGAGTTAATAATGAGTTAATAAGCTGAAAGAAACTCACTCATGTTACAACCTTTA
>NW_019438973.1:0-1115 GCF_002814215.2 Seriola lalandi dorsalis
CCCGTGTGATCAGACTCACAGCGTTTGTGTCCCGAAAAGGGTGAAAATACCCGTGTTGTGGACTGGGAGAGAATAAAGTATTTGAACTACTTGTTCGGAGTCCTTAAGCGGACCCGTGTTGAAAATATCTGTGTTGAAAAATAGCTGTTTTTGAACGTAACTTTGTTACTGTGTGAATACCCTGTGGTCTGAGTAGTAGCGCAATATAATTGTGTTTGATTGCTTTAAGTCCCAGATGATTTGTGTTGCAAACAGCGGTTACTTGAAGTAATTCTGGCTCTGTGAACACCCTTTTGTATAAAAGGTGTTAAGGAATAAAGGGCTTGCTTGTTAGAAGTTCCAGAGAGGACTTTTGTTAAAACGTTGTGGTTACTGAACGTAACCGAACCTGGTGAACACTTTTGCGGTTGAAATTGTGCATGAAAGTGCTTGTGCTTTACTGAACGTCCCAGACCGGACTTGCAGTGATGTTACAAATTTATTCAACATAATACCCACTCGCTAAGCGCTGGAGGCCGCCGCGCCTCGCTGCTTGTTATTTGAAACTTAGCAAAGAAGTTTCTCTGTCTGCTCTCTGAGTGAAATGAATCTTTTCCCACCTGACTAACGCAGGTCTATCAGTGGGCGGTACTAAAGTCGTCAATACTGACGTCACCTCACCCCCTCTCCTTGTAAAACAAGCTGATAAAAATCTGGCGTCACCTGGTGGCCGATTTGGTTAACTGAGTTTGAGGATTTAATTATTCAAACAATGAATGTGTGCATGCAACAGATTGAAATCTAATCCTGCTAACTTTATTAATTCATAAGTTGCTACGTCAAAATCTTGCTGCTAGTTACTCACACTATTGAATTAACCCAGATTCTTAATTCTACATTTGAAGTGATTAATCTAACACACTTGTAGTTGTTAAACTTAAGGTTTTGATTCAATTGAAGCCTAATCGTTTTAAAACTGCTTGTGGTTCTAGGAATCTAGTAAGCTAACACACTAATAACAGCATTAAGGAAAACTATTTTAGACAAATAGTTTCAATATAGCTTTTCTTCTTATAGTATAAATCCCTATACTAACTCCAGATTTAGATTACATTACCAAATTCTTATCAAGTGTC
>NW_019438974.1:0-396 GCF_002814215.2 Seriola lalandi dorsalis
TGACATTTTTTATGCCATACTATACTATGATGTTTTTTGCCATTTTTATGCCTTACTATACTATGACATTTTTTATGCCATACTATACTATGACGTTTTGTGACATTTTTATGCCATACTATACTATGACATTTTATTGCCTTGCTATACTATGACGTTTTTTGCCATTTTTATGCCTTACTATACTATGACATTTTTTATGCCATACTATACTATGACGTTTTGTAACATTTTTATGCCATACTATACTATGACATTTTATTGCCTTGCTATACTATGACATTTTTTGACATTTTTATGCCATACTATACTATGACATTTTTATGCCATACTATACTATGACCTTTTTTTCCATTTTTATGGCATAATATACTATGACATTTTTTGACATTATTA
>NW_019438975.1:0-449 GCF_002814215.2 Seriola lalandi dorsalis
GTATAGTAAGGCATAAAAATGTCTATAAACGTCATGGTATAGTAAGGCATGAAAATGTCATAAAAACGTCATAGTATAGTAATGCATGAAAATTTCAAAAAATATCATAGTATAAGAAGGCATAAAATTTTATAAAAACGTCATAGTATAGTAAGTCATAAAAATGTCTATAAACGTCATAGTATAGTAAGTCATAAAATGTCATAAAAATGTCATAGTATAGTAAGGCATAAAATGTCATAAACTGGCATTGTATAGTAAGGCATAAAAATGTCTATAAACGTCATGGTATAGTAAGGCATGAAAATGTCATAAAAACGTCATAGTATAGTAAGGCATGAAAATGTCAAAAAATGTCATAGTATAGGAAGGCATTAATTTTCATAAAAACATCTTAATGTAGTAAGGCTTAAAAATATTTTTAAAAATATCATAGTATAGGAAGGCAT
>NW_019438976.1:0-715 GCF_002814215.2 Seriola lalandi dorsalis
TCATGCCTAGCCATACTATGACCTTTTTATGACCTTTTATACCTTAATATGCTATGTTGTATTTTTGTCGTTTTTTGGCATTTTTTGTCATAAAATTCATTGCTGTTTTTTTCGCATTTTATGCCTTACTATACTATCTCCTTTGATGCCTGACCATACCATGACGTTTTTATGACCTTTTATGCCTTAATATGCTATGTTGTATTTTTGACGTTTTTTGCTATACCATACTATGAGGTTTTTTTGCATTTTTATGCATAATGATATTGTTTCATCTCATGCCTAGCCAAAATATGACGTTTTTATGACCTTTTATGACTTAATATGCTATGTTGTATTTTTGACGTTTTTTGGTATTTTCTGTCATAAAATATTTTGCTGTTTCTTGGCATTTTATGCCTTACTATACTATGTAGTTTGATGCCTGACCATACTATGACATTTGTATAACCTTTTATGCCTTAATATACCACGTTGTATTTTTGACCTTTTTTGCCATACTATACTATGACGTTTTTTGGTATTTTTCTACCATAGTATACGTTGACCTTTTTTTAGCACTTTTGTGTCTCACTATACTATGTCGAGTTATGGTTTACTATACCATGACATCTTTAATCGTTGGATTACTACTTGTTGAAATATAGCAGCTTGTGGTACAATGGTTAGAGCAGCTACCTCTTACTCAGAAGGTTGTTGGTTCAATTCCCAGTAA
>NW_019438977.1:0-521 GCF_002814215.2 Seriola lalandi dorsalis
GGAGATATTGTATACACAGACAGAAGAGGAACTGACAGTGGAACTGGTGTAATATCAATAAAATATAACTCTTTACTTACATCTACTGGCAGCATTTGGAAACTACAACTAGATGAGAAGAAAAAAATTCCCTCCAAAAGGTGAAGCAACAAAATAATGAGCTACAATTTAAAGGTATAAGGAAGAAATGTGAAGGACCTCAGGTGTGATTTGTTGCCATGGAGAAATATTCCAGCTCACAGGAAATGAGTCACCAAACCTTCAGGAGCAACAGAAAACATTTGTCAAGCCTGAATTGGCAACACTGGAGCTTCATCAGTAGAGGGCAGTAAAATGTCAGAGGATCAGGGCCGTGAAAAAGCATTTCACCATCCACTGTTTGGTCAAATTTGAATTTACTTTTGGTACTTTATTTTTACATTTTATAATTGAAACTATTGTTTGTTTGTTTTTTTACACAGATTAAGTTCAGGACATGTCATTGGTTTATATTGCTGAATTAAATCTTAGAAATATTGCAC
>NW_019438978.1:0-580 GCF_002814215.2 Seriola lalandi dorsalis
AGGTTTATATGACCTTTTATGCCTTAATATACTATGTTGTTTTTTTTGACGTTTTATGCCATACTATACTATGACCTTTTTTGGCATTTTTCTGCCATAACATACTGTGATGTTTTTTGGCATTTTTATGCCTAATTATATTATTTCATTACATGCCTTGCCATACTATGACGTTTATATGACGTTTTATGCCTTAATATACTATGTTTTTTTTTTTTACGTTTTATGCCATACTATACTATGACCTTTTTTGGCATTTTTATGCCTTAATATATCATTTCATCTCATGCCTTGCCATACTATGACGTTTATAAGACCTTTTATGCCTTAACATACTATGTTGTTTTTTTGACGTTTTATGCCATACTATACTATGACGTTTTTTGGCATTTTTATGCCATAGTATAGTATGACTTTTTTGGTATTTTTATGTTTTTATGCCTTACTGTACTATGTCGTTTGATAACTTACCATAATATGACGTTTTCATGACCTTTTATGCCTTAATATACTATGACGTTTTTTTGGCATTTTTATGCCTAATTACATTATTTCGTCTCATGCCTTGCCATACTATGAT
>NW_019438979.1:0-591 GCF_002814215.2 Seriola lalandi dorsalis
TGACCTGCCCATCTTCAGCTGTCTAGCAGAGGGACGCAGGTTTTCCTCAAGAATTTGGGTGTACCTGGCAGCATTCATTTTCCCTTCGATCCTGAGCAATTGCCCAGTCCCCGCTGAAGAGAAACATCCCCACAACATAATGTTGCCCCCACCATGCTTCACAGTAGGTATGGTGTGTTTTGGGTGGTGTGCTGTGTTTGGTTTTCGCCAAACATAGCGCTTGGAGTTCGGTCCAAAAAGTTAAATCTTCGTCTCATCTGACCATAAAACCTTTTTCCACATGGTAACAGAATATTCCAGATGTGTTTTTGCATAGTGCGGACGAGAATGAGTGTGGCACTTTTTCAGAAAAAAGGCTTCTTTCTTGCCACCCTGCCATACAGACCAGCTTTGTGTAAAGCTTGTGAGATTGTTGTCACATGCACAGACCGACCAGTCACAGCCATGAAGACTTGTAAGTCCGTCAAAGTTGCCTTTGGCCTCTTGGTATCTTCTCTGATCAATGTCCTTCTGGCTCAGTCATCCAGTTTGGACGGACGGCCTGATCTAGGCCAGGTGTTGGTGGTGCCATATGCTTTCCACTTCTTAATG
>NW_019438980.1:0-485 GCF_002814215.2 Seriola lalandi dorsalis
GAGATTCCTGCACTTCCTGTGATGACAGGAAGTGATGTCACTCTGCGCTGTAGAGCCAGAGATAAGAGCAGACGAGAGGCTAATTTCTTCAGGGATGGTGTCTGCCTTAGATCTGACTCTGATGGAGAATATAAGATCAGTGGAGTCCAACAGTCTCATGAAGGTTTCTACTCGTGTTTGATTGAGGACTTTGGAGAGTCTCCTCAGAGCTGGCTGAGGGTCAGAGGTCAGGACGCTGACATCACTTCCTGTTTATAGACAGTTTAAAGATATGAACTAACCTGCTGATAAACTGATCACTGACCTGAACCTGGTTGTACTCCTTCTCCACAGATCCTCCTCCTCCTCTTCCTCCTCCTCCTCCATCATTTCCTCTTCCTTCATCTCCTCCTCCTCCCCCTCCTCCTCCTCTTTCATCTCTTCCTCCTCCTCCTCTTCCTCCTTCTTGTCCTCCTCCTTCATCTCCTCGTTCATCTCCTCCTCCT
>NW_019438981.1:0-517 GCF_002814215.2 Seriola lalandi dorsalis
AGCTGTCCACATATTTTTTTCCAGTTGAATATATTTGAATCAGAGACAGAGCGGGCCTTAATCAGTGTGTTTTTGTCTGTTAATAGTCAGTGGCAGTTAGTGGAGCTGCAGTTATTCAGAGTAATAATAGTATTTAGCAGCTGTGTGTGTGTATGTGTGTAATCAGATCCATTACCAGATTCATTGGTCATATAGCTGGTATGGCTGTTAGTATGTCTGTGTGTGTGCGTGTGTGTGTGTGTGTGTGTGTGTAAGGCTGATAATACCCATCTTGAACACACACACACACACACACACACAAACACACTCACACAGTTAGTATTATCAGTAATAGAGTTGGTTTATCTCAGGTGAACTAGCAGCTTTACCCCCCTCTCTCTCACAACATTGGACTGGACCACACATTTAATAGTTATTTCAAACACACACACACACGAATACTCAGAGGTATTGCATTACAGTGGAATTTCAGGCAGCTGGATGCAGGCCTCTGTGTGTGTGTGTGTGTGTGTGTGTG
>NW_019438982.1:0-1359 GCF_002814215.2 Seriola lalandi dorsalis
TTTTTTGTCATTTTTCTGCCATACTATACTAAGATCTATTTTGGCATTTTTATGGCTAATTATATTATTCCGTCTCATGCCAGACCATACTGCGATGATTTCATGACCTTTTATGCCTTGATATACTATCGTGTATTTTTGACATTTTCTGCAATACTATACTATGTCGTTTTTTGACATTTCATGCCATAATATAATATGACGTTTTTTTACATTTTTATGCCTCATTATATTATTTCGGATCGTGCCTGACCATACTATAACCTTTTTATTATCTTTCATGCCTTAATATACCATGATGTATTTTTGACATTTTAAGCCATACCTATGTCGTTTTTTGTGATTTTTCTGCCATACTATACTAAGATCTATTTTGGCATTTTTATGGCCAATTATATTATTTCGTCTCATGCCTGACCATACTATGACGATTTTATGACCTTTCATGCCTTAATATACTATGGTGTATTTTTGACATTTTCTGCCATACTATACTATGTCGTTTTTTGACATTTCATGCCATAATATATTATGATGTTTTTTGACATTTTTATGCCATACTACCCTAAGATCTTTTTTGGCATTTTTATGGCTAATTATAGTAGTTCGTCTCATGCCTGACCATACTATGACGATTTTATGACCTTTTATGACTTAATATACTATGATGTATTTTTGACATTTAATGCCGTAATATATTATGAAGTTTTTTGACATTTTTATGCGTCATTATATTATTTCGGATCATGCCTGACCATACTATAACATTTTTATGAACTTTCATGCCTTAATATACTATGATGTTTTTTTGACATTTTAAGCCATACCTATGTCATTTTTTGTGATTTTTCTGCCATACTATACTATGTCGTTTTTTGACATTTCATGCCATAATATATTATGACGTTTTTTGACATTTTTATGCCATACTACCCTAAGATCTTTTTTGGCATTTTTATGGCTAATTATATTATTTTGTCTCATGCCTGACCATACTATGACGATTTTATGACCTTTTATGCATTATTATACTATGATGTATTTTTGACATTTAATGCCGTAATATATTATGAAGTTTTTTGACATTTTTATACGTCATTATATTATTTCGGATCATGCCTGACCATACTATTACATTTTTATGAACTTTCATGCCTTAATATACCATGATGTATTTTTGACATTTAATGCCGTAATATATTATGACGTTTTTTGACATTTTTGTGCCTCATTATATTATTTCGGATCATGCCTGACCATACTATAACATTTTTATGAACTTTCATGCCTTAATATACTATGGTGTATTTTTGACATTTTCTGCAATACTATACTAATATCTATTTTGGCATTTTTATG
>NW_019438983.1:0-744 GCF_002814215.2 Seriola lalandi dorsalis
TCATGCCTTACTATACTATGTCATTTTTATGACTTTTTATGACTTACTGTACTCTCACATTTTATGACTTTTTCTGCTTTTCTATTCTATATCGTTTATATGCCTTACTAAACTATGACATTTTTATGACTTTTTATGCCTTATTATACTATGTCGTTTATATGTCTGACTATTCTATGACATTTTCATGACTTTTTATGCCTTACTATACTATGTAATTTTTATGAGTTTTTATGACTTAATATACTATGACATTTTTATGAGTTTTTATGCTTTACTATTCTATGTCGTTTATATGCCTTACTAAACTATGACATTTTTATGACTTTTTATGCCTTATTATACTATGTCGTTTATATGTCTGACTATTCTATGACATTTTCATGACTTTTTATGACTTACTATACTATCACATTTTTATGCCTTACTATACTATGTAATTTTTATGACTTTTTATGACTTACTATACTATGACATTTTTATGACTTACTATACTATGTAATTTTTATGACTTTGAATGCCTTACTATACTATGACATTTTCAGGACTTTTTATGACTTACTATACTATGACATTTTTATGTCTTACTTTACTATGTAATTTTTATAACTTTTTATGACTCAATATACTATCACATTTTTATGACGTTTTTTGCCTTAGTATACTATGTCGTTTTTATGACTTTTTATGACTTATTATACTATGATGTTTTTTTGACATTTTATGTCTTACTATACTATGACA
>NW_019438984.1:0-766 GCF_002814215.2 Seriola lalandi dorsalis
ATATTAAGGCATAAAAGGTCATAAAAACGTCATAGTATGGTAGGGGATACAACGACATAGTAAAATAAGGCATAAAAATGTTAAAAAACATCATAGTATAGTATGTCATAAAATGCCAAAAAACGTCATAGTATAGTATGGCAAAAAATGTCAAAAAACACCGTAGTATATTAAGGCATAAAAGGTCATAAAAACGTCATAGTATGGTAGGGGATACAACGACATTGTAAAATGAGACCTAAAAATGTTAAAAAACATCATAGTATAGTATGGGATAAAATGCCAAAAAACTTCATAGTATAGTATGGCAAAAAATGTCATAGTATAGTATGGCAAAAAATGTCAAAAAAGACTATAGCATTTGAAGGCATAAAAGGTCAGAAAAACGTCATAGTATGGTAGGGGATACAACTACATAGTAAAATATGGCCTAAAAATGCCAAAAAACTTCATAGTATAGTATGGCAAAAAATGTCATAGTATAGTATGGCAAAAAAGGTCAAAAAACATTATAGCATTTTAAGGCATAAAAGGTCATAAAAACGTCATAGTATTGTAGGGGATACAACTACATAGTAAAATAAGGCCTAAAAATGTTAAAAAACATCATAGTATAGTATGTCATAAAATGCCAAAAAACGTCATAGTATAGTATGGCAAAAAATGTCATAGTATAGTATGGCAAAAAATGTCAAAAAACATTATAGCATTTTAAGGCATAAAAGGTCATAAAAACGTCATAGTATGGTAGGGGATACAACTACAT
>NW_019438985.1:0-559 GCF_002814215.2 Seriola lalandi dorsalis
TCACAATGTTTAATGTTCACATGTCACAATGTTCATAAACAATCATAATCATCAGTTTAAGGCTGACTTGCCTTTTTAATCATACAAAGCATACAGTATTAAACATAACATATCCCTTCACTATCTATCTATCTACACATTAATGATATAAGAAATAAGCATAGCATTCAATTTGGCTCCAGGTTTCAGTAGCTTCACATCAAGGTTCTCTTTTAACTTGCTAGAAAGCCCATCTTCTTCATCTTTCCATCCCCCATGTAATATCATGTAATATCTGAAAATTATTGCTGAAGCAATAACTTAAATAACTGGCACTAGATAAATAGATAGATAGATCGATAGATAGATAGATAGATAGATAGATAGATAGATACTTTATTTATCCCCTAGGGGAACTTCATCTGTACATTAGCTCATGTACATTAGAACAGAGCATATTTTACACTGAGGTTTTGCTACATTTACTCTTGAAATAACAAAAAGAGACCCGCCATTGCCAACTATAACATTAAAGAACACATTATTGCGTCCGTCATTGCAATATACCAACACAATGATT
>NW_019438985.1:1889-2343 GCF_002814215.2 Seriola lalandi dorsalis
CTTTATCAGTGGTTGTAAATAGTTTCCCTGAGGCAGATGTTTAAACAACAACTCACCCTTAGCACCTAAATATACACTAGCATAAATCATTAAACAGTTTTAACTTTAATAGCCTGAAATACTACAACAATCCCCCTTTTGAACTCAACGACCTGAGTTCAACATACCCTTCTGTGTCCTCAACAGGTCAACCTTGCGATGGGGCCGAACCTCCCCCCATACCTAACGTTTTAACCTTCCCCTGTGGGACTACTTTCCTCTTCAGACACCATCCTCCACCTCGTTCTCTGATTCCTCCGGACGAGTGGCGATGGTTTCTGTTTTAATCACACACACAAATGATAATTATAAAACTCGGTAATACACTCGTAGTTAAAAAAATTTTTTTTTAGTTCCTCTCGGCTTCCTTCTCCTGTGCTGTGGCGTTCTTAGCACACTGAGAGAGGTGATACCA
>NW_019438986.1:0-700 GCF_002814215.2 Seriola lalandi dorsalis
AACAGAACAGTCCTTTAATGTTTGTTTATTTATTGATTTTAGACAGTTACTGACACGAGATCAATAACAGAGCGATAACATCCTCTCTTCTGTCCTCCTCTCCTCTCCCCTCGTCTCCTCTGTCCTCCCCTCGTCTCCTCTGTCCTCCTCTCCTCTCCCCTCGTCTCCTCTGTCCTCATCTCCTCTCCCCTTGTCTCCTCTGTCCTCCCCTCGTCTCCTCTGTCCTCCCCTCGTCTCCTCTCCCCTTGTCTCCTCTGTCCTCATCTCCTCTCCCCTTGTCTCCTCTGTCCTCCCCTCATCTCCTCTGTCCTCCCCTCGTCTCCTCGTCTCCTCTGTCCTCCCCTCGTCTCCTCTCCCCTTGTCTCCTCTGTCCTCATCTCCTCTCCCCTTGTCTCCTCTGTCCTCCCCTCGTCTCCTCTGTCCTCATCTCCTCTCCCCTCCTCTCCTCTGTCCTCCTCTCCTCTGTCCTCCCCTTGTCTCCTCTGTCCTTATCTCCTCTCCCCTTGTCTCCTCTGTCCTCCCCTCGTCTCCTCTGTCCTCCTCAGATGAACTATGGACGCCTCCTGGTTCCTCCTGGTTCTGTCGGTTGCCATCCTCGTCTCCATGGTGCTGCTGGTCGTCGTCTGTCTGGACTGCTGGAACAAAGGCCCTCTGGGTGAGACGGAGGTTCACACAGACAGGAGGAGGGAGGTGTTTACAA
>NW_019438987.1:0-430 GCF_002814215.2 Seriola lalandi dorsalis
ACTATGACGTTTTTATGACTTTTTATACCTTACTATACTATGTTGTTTTTATGAATTTTTATGCCTTACTATAGTATGTCGTTTTTATGACTTTTTATGCCTTACTATACTATTACTTTTTATGCCTTACTATACTATGTCGTTTTTATGGCTTTCTATGCCTAACTATAATATGTCGTTTTTATGACTTTTTGTGCCTTACTATACTATGAATTTTTTATAACTTTTTATGCCTTACTATACTATGACTTTTTATGCCTTACTATACCATGACGTTTTTATGACTTTTTATGCCTTAGAATACTGACTTTTTATGCCTTACTATACTATGATGTTTTTATGACTTTTTATGCCTAACTATAGTATGTCGGTTTTCTGACTTTGTATGCCTTACTATATACTATGACCTTTTTATGCCTTACTATACTAT
>NW_019438988.1:0-480 GCF_002814215.2 Seriola lalandi dorsalis
TCGTCAGGAAGGTTGTGCAAGATGGTTAAAAAAGTGAATAAATAATCTCCTTTCCTAACCACTTTACTTGACCACAATGGAAAATGTCATCAGTTCGGTAGATGTAAAGGAGAATGCATAAGGACTTAGGAAAAGACAAATGCGGTGTAGAGAGAATCTGACTGCACATTCACTAGGCTTTTTTTTTTTGAAACCAACTTTATTCATAATGACGGATGGACGCTAAATACTCCTTTCCAAACCACAAAAACAAAACAAACAGGATTGAAATGTTGTTGGGGCGTCGTGTAGCGTAGTGGTCTAAGCAGGCGCCCCATGTGTAGAGGCTACAGTCCTCGCTGCAGTTGGCCCCGGTTCGAATCCCGCATCGGACGGCCCTTCGCTGCATGTCATTCCCCCTCTCTGCCTCCCTGTTTCCTGTCTCTCTCCACTATACTATCAAATAAAGGCATAAAAAGCCCAAAAAAATATACTTTAAAA
>NW_019438989.1:0-572 GCF_002814215.2 Seriola lalandi dorsalis
CATAAAAACATAGCATAGTGAGGCATAAAATTGTCAAAAAACATAAATGTATAATAAGGCATAAGAATGTCAAAAAAAACGTCATAGTATAGTAAGGCATAAAAATGTCAAAAAACGACATAGTATAGTAATGCATAAAACATCATTGTATAGTAAGGCATAAAACGTCATAGTATAGTAAGGCATAAAAATGTCAAAAAACGTCATAGAATAATATGGCAAAAAATGTCTAAAAACGATATTGTATAGTAAGGTATAAAAATGTCAAAAAAGTCTAGTAAGGCGTAAAAATTTCAAAAAATGTCATTGTATGGTAAGGCATAAAAACGTCAAAAAACGTCATAGTATAATAAGACATAAAAACATAGCATAGTGAGGCATAAAATTGTCAAAAAACAAATGTATAATAAGGCATAAGAATGTCAAAAAAAATGTCATAGTATAGTAAGGCATAAAACGTCATAGTATAATAAGGCATAAAAATGTCAAAAAATGTCAAAGTATGATAAGGCATAAAAATGTCAAAAAACGTCATAGTATAATAAGGCATAAAAATGTCTAAAAACGACATA
>NW_019438990.1:0-417 GCF_002814215.2 Seriola lalandi dorsalis
AGGGTGCCATTTGGAAAACACATGTATCCAAAATGCAAAACACATCGGGTAATTGCAACCACTCAAATACACACCTGAAGGCACTTACTTGCAAAACTGAACACCAATCAGCCAGCTACAAAAAGCTCTCAGTTTAGCCATTTCAAGAACTTTGCAAGCATGGATGGAGGGAGAGCGAGAGGCAGAGGTAGAGCAAGAGGAAGAGGAAGAGGAGGAGGAGGACAAGGTCAAGGCCGAAGAGGCCATGCACGGACCCCTATTTTTGATGATATAAGAGCAACTTTGGTGGACCATGTCATCAACCATGGCCTGACTATGAGGGAAGCTTGGCAGAGAGTCCACCCACATCTAAGCCGCTTCACAGTGGCATCTGTAATAAGAACCTTCCGACTGGAAAACAGGTATGTCTTCACCTCT
>NW_019438991.1:0-396 GCF_002814215.2 Seriola lalandi dorsalis
TGTGTCTCAGGGACAGTGATGAGCAGCACTGGGGCTCCACAGGGAACTGTTCTGGCTCTGTTCCTGTTCACCCAGTTTACGGCCGACTTTAAATACAACTCTGAATCCTGCCACATCCAGAAATAATCAGATGACACAGCTAATGTGGCGAGGAAGAGGAGTACAGGGATCTGATGATGGTCCTCAGTGAATGGAGCGACAAGAACTGCCTCCTTCTGAACACCTCCAAGACCAAGGACATGGTCATGGACTTTCGGAGGTCTAGGCCCTTCAGCCAGTCAGCATTCAAGGGAAGGACATTGAGGTGGTGCACACTTATAAATACCTAGGTGTGCACCTGGACAGTAAACTGGACTGGTCCCTGAACACAGATGCCATCTACCGGAAGGGGCAGAG
>NW_019438992.1:0-496 GCF_002814215.2 Seriola lalandi dorsalis
GTGAAGATGAGCTAAAAAGAGTTGAACATAGATTCAAGATTCACTCTTGATTCATCTACCAACTCTTTTTCATTATGACTCCTCACTGGAGGATTTATGTTTACGTCCAATTCTCTTGAACGCGATATCACATGATCTCCTCAAGGGAATCCCTTCAAATTTAGTACAAACATTCATTTGGACTCATAGATGGACTCATTACTCACTGTGCGCTCACAAAAGACAGTTTTGGATTTGTGACTGCAATAGAGTTCTCAAATCATTAGCTGACAATGGTATATGTATGAAGACATATAAATCCAGGTGACATCAAACATCAGGAAACTGATTCCAATGTCTACCTCCACAGAACATATAGGAGCATGTAGCCATGGTATTAAAACTTGGCAGCAGGAATCGGCAACACTAGCCTCAGTCTGGTGGGCAACAGTCCCACCCACTCTTACAATAATGTGATGGGCTGAGTGCTGAAAACATTTCTGATTGCACTGCTGCA
>NW_019438993.1:0-428 GCF_002814215.2 Seriola lalandi dorsalis
ATACAAACGTCATATTATGGTAGAGAATAAGATTAAATAGGATAGGGAGGCATAATAATACCAAAAAACGTCACAGTATAGTATGTCATAAAAATGTCAAAAAACGTCATTGTATAGTATGGCATAAAACGTCAAAAAAACAGCATATTATATTAAGGCATAAAAGGTCATAAAAACGTCATAGTATGGCATGGTATCAAATGATATAGTATTGTAAGGCATAAAAATGCCACAAAAACATCATAGTATAGTATGTCATAAAAATATCCAAAAATGTCATAGTATAGCATGGCATAAAAATATCAAAAAACAGCATAGTGTATTAAGGCATAAAAAGTCATAAAAACGTCATAGTATGGTACAGAATAAGATTACATAGGATAGGGAGGCATAATAATACCAAAAAACGTCATAGTATAGTATGTCAT
>NW_019438994.1:0-522 GCF_002814215.2 Seriola lalandi dorsalis
ACACACACACACACACACACACACACACACACACACACACACACACACACAGGCCCCTCCTCTTTGACCATATTAGGATTAGCTGGGCGTTAGGGGGGCCGCGGGTGACGTCACAGAGACGACGTCCATCTCTATTTTTACAGTCTCTGCCTACAAACAATGTTACCATGGTAACAACCAGTGACACCAGCGCTGACCAGCAACCAACAAAACAACAAAAAGAGGAAAACATGGCTCGTAGCTTGTGGTTTGCTGACATTGTTAAGGAGAGAACAACAAGGAGGGAAAGAGCTTTTAGAGACGGCGGCCATCTTGTTTTTATTGTTTCACTCTGCTGAATTTTCAAAGTAAAACGTCCTTGTAAACGTTGAATTCCTCTAAAAGACAAAACATGTTCTTCTTGAGTAAACTGAGCTGAGTGGTTGGATGCGGCCATTTTTTTATTTTGAAAAAAGTTTAATTTACCCAGAATTCATTGCCCCACAGTCCGGCCTAAGAGAGTGAAGAACTAAACGTCTCTGT
>NW_019438995.1:0-507 GCF_002814215.2 Seriola lalandi dorsalis
CTAATGCTAGCAAGCTAGCCCCACCACTTGTTATTTTGCAATCACTTCCTGGTTGGCCCACACCCCCAGTTGCGGCCTTGTCTGAACAGCTTAGCCCCTGGTTCAAAATGATTTTCAGCTTATTAAGTAATGTTCACAAATAATTCCAATATTTGTCGTTGTAAATCAAACTTTGTAAACCGGGAAAATAAATCTGCATGAGAAATTCAAGTTTGTGTATCTGGAAAAAATTGTGCTTGTGGCAAAGAGATTTGTATTTGTTAAGACAGTATGAATCAAAACTGAACAAATGATCAGTGGTGAGGTTCAACAAAGACACAGGGAAAGAAGAAAAGCTTTTGTGGACGTCTGTGTTCAGAGACAAAGAGCAGGAAACTGTAAAACTCAGTGAGCAACATTCCCAGTGTGAGACACTGACAAGTACAAAGTTTGATCTCGTCACTTCAGTGTCACTGTGGGAACTTTTGACCAGAGTTTTACAGTTTTCTTCTCTGTATCACGACACAG
>NW_019438996.1:0-1006 GCF_002814215.2 Seriola lalandi dorsalis
TCATAGTATGAAAAGTCATAAAAAAGTCAGACATAAAAAGGCATAAAAAGTCATAGTATTGTAAGGCATAAAAAGTCATAAAAATGTCATAGTATAGTAAGGCATAAAAATCATGAAAAGATAATAGTATTGTAAGGCATAAAAAGTCATACTAATGTAAGGCATAAAAAGTCATTAAAAGGTCATAATATAGTAATTCATAAAAAGTCATGAAAAAGTCATAGTATTGTAAGGCATAAAAAGTCATGAAAAAGTCATAGTATGATAAGGCAAAAAAAGTCATAGTATAGTAAGGCACGAAAAGTCATAAAAAAAAGTCATAGTATGAAAAGTCATAAAAAAGTCATACTATAATAAGGCATAAAAAGTCATAGTATAGTAAGGCATAAAAAGTCATGAAAAAGTCATAGTATGATAAGGCAAAAAAAGTCATAGTATAGTAAGGCATGAAAAGTCATAAAAAAAGTCATAGTATGAAAAGTCATAAAAAAGTCATACTATAATAAGGCATAAAAAGTCATAGTATAGTAAGGCATAAAAATGCATGAAAAAAAGTCATACTATAATAAGGCATAAAAAGTCATAGTATAATAAGGCATAAAAAGTCATAGTATAATAAGGCATAAAAAGTCATGAAAAAGTCATAGTATACTAAGGCATAAAAAGTCATGAAAAAGTCATACTAAAGTAAGGCATAAAAGGTCATATTATAGTAAGGCATGAAAAGTCATGAAAAAGTCACAGTATAGTAAGGCATAAAAAGTCGTGAAAAAGTCATACTAAAGTAAGGCATAAAAGGTCATATTATAGTAAAGCATGATAAGGCATAAAAAGTCATAGTATAGTAAGGCATGAAAAGTCATAAAAAAAGTCATAGTATGAAAAGTCATAAAAAAGTCATACTATAATAAGGCATAAAAAGTCATAGTATAGTAAGGCATAAAAAGTCATGAAAAAAAGTCATAGTATTGTAAGGCATAAAAAGTCATAAAAATGTCATAGTATA
>NW_019438997.1:0-486 GCF_002814215.2 Seriola lalandi dorsalis
GACATTACCAAGAATAAATGCTTGAATAAAAACATCAGGAATTACACACAAGCTGTAACTCTGCCCCCAGAAATTTCCGTTTGGGCTTTGCTTTATGGAGAAATTAATTGGCAGAAAATTGAGCGAGTTAGGGATGAATTTTGTCTCAGTAATAAAAGACGTGTACCATGACATTTTAGGTGGCGGTTCAGTATTATATAAAACAGAAAACTGGGAAAACAATTAAATGTCAGAATAAGACATATGTACATACATATGGGACATTAAATATATTTGAAGGTAATGAGATTATGATTTTTTTATGCAGTTAATTTTATTATTGGGTAAATTCCACATTCACAAGAAGACGTGGGCTACACCTAACCAAATTTTGGGCTTTGTTTTTTATGTGTCTATTTGCACTAGGGATGGGTACCAGTACGCAGCCGTGACCAGGGAAACTGCTGTCGGGAAATACTTTGATAAAAAAAAAAAAAAAAAAAAAAA
>NW_019438998.1:0-472 GCF_002814215.2 Seriola lalandi dorsalis
TGAGGTAAAGCAAGGTCAGTAGCTGAGATCTCAATAATAATACTTATCCTCAGCTGCTCTCTATATTTGGTTGAAGAGCTGATTAGTACACACACAAGCATTTGCCATAAACAGCCTTGAGATTTCATTGTTTTGAGACAAGATCTTTTCATGCATGAAATTTGCATATTGCTGTATGCTTGTAGGTGTTTTGTTGTTGTTTGTTCGTTTGTGTGTTTGTGGTTTTGGCATTTATACATACACAGGTGTCTCATGGTAACATTCTAGTTCCAGCTAATGATTCTGTTCATTATCAATTTAAATTTGATGATTATTTGTTTTTTTTTGTTTTTTTTTTTTTCAATTCTGTTTTTATTGTGATTTTTATGTTTTACATGTTCATTCACATATCAATTCACTAGTCTCATCCATTCATCTGTAAATTACAACTGAATTGCACAGTAATACATCCACGATTCCACTGACCATACAG
>NW_019438999.1:0-658 GCF_002814215.2 Seriola lalandi dorsalis
TGGCCTGTAACTGGTCTGTAACTGGTCTGTAACTGGCCTGTAACTGGTCATGTAATTGGTCATGTAATTGGTCTGTAACTGGCCTGTAACTGGCCTGTAACTGGCCTGTAACTGGCCTGTAACTGGCCTGTAACTGGTCTGTAACTGGCCTGTAACTGGCCTGTAACTGGTCTGTAACTGGCCTGTAACTGGCCTGTAACTGGCCTGTAAATGGTCTGTAAATGGTCTGTAACTGGCCTGTAACTGGTCTGTAATTGGCCTGTAATTGGTCTGTAATTGGCCTGTAACTGGCCTGTAACTGGCCTGTAACTGGCCTGTAACTGGCCTGTAACTGGTCTGTAACTGGTCTGTAAATGGTCTGTAAATGGTCTGTAACTGGCCTGTAACTGGTCTGTAATTGGCCTGTAATTGGTCTGTAATTGGCCTGTAACTGGCCTGTAACTGGCCTGTAATTGGCCTGTAACTGGCCTGTAACTGGTCTGTAACTGGCCTGTAACTGGTCTGTAACTGGTCTGTAACTGGCCTGTAACTGGTCATGTAATTGGTCATGTAATTGGTCTGTAACTGGCCTGTAACTGGCCTGTAACTGGCCTGTAACTGGTCTGTAACTGGTCTGTAACTGGCCTGTAACTGGTCATGTAATTGGTCATGTAATTGG
>NW_019439000.1:0-434 GCF_002814215.2 Seriola lalandi dorsalis
ATTGTCTGATGCCTATTTTTATTTAATAGAAGCAGTTACTTTTATTCATTATTTTCAGTAACATTATTCCTACTACAAACTTAGTCTCTCTTAGTATTAATATTCACAGTCTTGTTGAATACGACCGGACAAAGACTCTGTAATGTTTTTGGCTGTTTACTTCATGTGGTCTTTGGACTCAGGGGCATCTATGTAAGACTTCCGACAGCACACATCTATACATCCTGCTGACAACCACAAAGACTGCTGCACTGAGAACAACACCTAGTAACAAAAAGTATGGCGGTCAAAAGTGGTCTGAGAGTAATGACTGCTTCAGTTATTTTTCTTCTGTTCACCTTTGTGCCAGTGTCATGAAATATTAAATGTCCCTTTTCTACAACTTTCAGGGGGCAGGATTAATTTTTAGCTGTTAGCAGCCACTCAGCTGGGTG
>NW_019439001.1:0-348 GCF_002814215.2 Seriola lalandi dorsalis
CTGTGACATATTTTGTCGTATATAGGCCTTGCTATACTATGACATTTTTATGCCTAACTACATTATGAGATTTCTTTACGTTTTTATGCCTTGCTATACTATGACGTTTTTTGACATTTTTATGCCTTGCTATACTATGACGTTTTATGCCTCACTATACCGTGATATTTTTTTTCCGTATTATGCCTTGCTATACTTTGAGGTTTTTTTGCCTTACTATAGTATGACTTTTTTTGTCGTTTTTATGCTTTCCTATACTATGTCTTTTTTTTAACATTTTTATGCCTTGCTATACTATGACATTTTTATGCCTTACTATACTATGACATTTTTATGCCTTACTATACT
>NW_019439002.1:0-430 GCF_002814215.2 Seriola lalandi dorsalis
CTATACTATGACATTTTTTAACATTTTTATGCTATACTATACTATGACATTTTTATGCCATACTATACTATGATGTTTTTTGACATTTTTATGCCATACTATACTATGACATTTTTTAACATTTTTATGCCATACTATATTATCACTTTTTTTTTTAACATTTTTATGCCATACTATACTATGACTTTTTTTTGACATTTTTATGCCATACTATACTATGAAGTTTTTAGGCCATACTATACTATGACGTTTTTTTAACATTTTTAGGCCATACTATACTATGATATTTTTGGCCTTTTTTTGCCATACTATACTATGACGTTTTTAGGCCATACTATACTATGATGTTTTTTTTAAAATTTCTATGCCATACAATACTATGTTGTTTTTTGTACATTTTAATGCCATACTATACCATGACATTTTTTGA
>NW_019439003.1:0-501 GCF_002814215.2 Seriola lalandi dorsalis
ATGTCTCTGCAGTGAAGAGTTTCTGCTCTGTAACACGTCCACATCATCACGTCATCATCATCAGACAAAGACACAAACATCAAGATGCAGCTACAGATCAGTTCAGGTTGTATCCGGGCAGATCAGGGAGTAAAAATGTTTGAAGGATTTCACTTTCATGATAATAAATGTTCAGCAGTTTGTCAAGTAACTGGAAAAAAACATGTTTAAGTTTTCATATAAAACATTTTTAACTCTTCATATAAAAAACATGTAGCACAGGGACACCAGGAATCATGTCGGGGGCAAAAGCCAATCAGGTGAGATGAACAAATTAATAAGTAGGCTCATGGTCAGCAGGTGTGACTGCAGGCCGCCCCTACAGACTCCTGTGTGCTCTCTCTCCATGTGGCTGGGACCTTTCTATACACTATATTTATTTTAGTGTATCATTGTTTTGAGTACTGTCCAGGTGCAAGCACCATGAGGTATTATAATTCTTAACCACTGACATAGTTAGTC
>NW_019439004.1:0-566 GCF_002814215.2 Seriola lalandi dorsalis
TTATTATGTCTTATTGAACTATTGCCTTTTTTGACATTTTATGCTTTGCTATACTATGACGTTTTTTGACATTTTTTTGCCTTACTATGCTATGATATTTTATGCCTTACTATACTATGACGTTTTTTCACGTTTTTATGCCTTACTATACTATGACGTTTTTTCACGTTTTTATGCCTTACTATACTATGTCGTTTTTTTCAAGTTTTTATGCATTACTATATTATGACATTTTATGCCTTATTATACAATGACGTTTTTATGCCTTACTATATTATGACTTTTTTTCACGTTTTTATGCCTTACTATACTATGTCGTTTTTTTCAAGTTTTTATGCATTACTATATTATGACATTTTTTGCCTTACTATACTATGACATTTTATGCCTTACTATACTTTGATGTTTTTTGACATTTTTTGCCTTACTATGCTATGATATTTTATACCTTACTATACTATGTCGTTTTTATGCCTTACTATACTATGACGTTTTTTCACATTTTTATGCCTTACTATACTATGTCGTTTTTATGCCTTACTATACTATGACGTTTTTTCACGTTT
>NW_019439005.1:0-544 GCF_002814215.2 Seriola lalandi dorsalis
ACTATACTATGACGTTTTTTGACATTTTTAAGCCTTACTATATTATGACGTTTATACGCCTTACTATACTATGTTTTTTCACATTTTTTTGCCATACTATACTATGATGTTTTTTCACATTTTTTGACTTATTATACTATGACGTTTTTTGACATTTTTTTACCATACTATACTATGACGTTTTTTGACATTTTTTAGCCATACTATACTATGACGTTTTTTGACATCTTTTTGCCATACTATACTATGACGTTTTTTGACATTTTTATGCCTTACTATACTATGACGTTTATATGACTTACTATACTATGATGTTTTTTCACATTTTTTTGCCATACTATACTATGACGTTTTTTGACATTTTTTTAGCCATACTATACTATGACGTTTTTTGATATTTTTTTGCCATACTATACTGTGACGTTGTTTGACATTTTTTTGCCATACTATACTATGACGTTTTCTGACATTTTTTGCCATACTATACTATGACGTTTTTATGACGTCTTTATGCCTTACTATACTATGATGTTTTTATGCCTTG
>NW_019439006.1:0-454 GCF_002814215.2 Seriola lalandi dorsalis
CTACAGAACTACAGTCCCTAAAGGACTACAGTCACTACAGAACTACAGTTCCAATTAAACTACAGAACTACAGGCTGTACAGAACTACAGTCACTACAGAACTACAGAACTACAGGCTACAGAACTACGGTCACTACAGAACTACAGTCGCTACAGAACTACAGGCTGTACAGAACTACAGTCCCTAAAGGACTACAGTCACTACAGAACTACAGTTCCAATGAAACTACAGAACTACAGGCTGTACAGAACTACAGTCACTACAGAACTACAGTCGCTACAGAACTACAGTTCCAATGAAACTACAAAACTACAGTTGCTACAGAACTACAGTCACTACAGAACTACAGTCGCTACAGAACTACAGTTCCAATGAAACTACAGAACTGCAGTCTCTACAGAACTACAGTCCCTACAGAACTACAGTCGCTACAGAACTACAGTCCCTACAGAA
>NW_019439007.1:0-428 GCF_002814215.2 Seriola lalandi dorsalis
CTATGACTTTTTTATGACCTTTTATGCCTTAATACACTGTAATCTTTTTTTGACATTTTATGCCATACTATACCATGACGTTTTTTGACATTTTTATGCCATACTATACTATGACGTTTTTTTGGCATTTTTATGCCTTAAAATACTATTTCATTTGATACCTTAGCATACTATGACTCTTTTATGACCTTTTATGCCTTAGTACACTGTATGCACTGTTATGCCATAGTATACTATGACGTTTTTTTGGCATTTTTATGCCATACTATACTATGTCGTATTATTCCTTATCATAATATGACGGTTGTATGACCTTTTATGCCTTAATATGCCATGATGTTTTTTTGACATTTTATGCCATACTATACTATGACGTTTTTTGGCATTTTTATGCCTTAAAATACTGTTTCATTTGATACCTTACCATA
>NW_019439008.1:0-490 GCF_002814215.2 Seriola lalandi dorsalis
CACCAACCTTTGTACGACAATATAAGATTCCTTTAGCATCGTATGAACCTGTACAGGAAATCATAGACAACCTTCTAGAGAAAGGAATCATCCGCCCTTGTAACAGCACCTACTCAGCACCGCTCTGGCCAGTGCTTAAACCCAACGGCAAATGGCGGCTGACCATCGACTACCGTAAACTCAACCAACAGGTGCCTCTGTCTAGATGGCCTATGGCACAGCTTGAACAAGAGCTCCCTAAAATCAGGGATGCCAAGTACTTCTCCACGCTTGACATCGCATCAGGATTCTGGACAATCCCAGTACATGTTGCCGACCAGTACAAACTGGCATTCACTTTCGCAAATCGACAATACACCTTCACCAGGTGCCCGTTTGGCTACGCCAACTCACCTGCTGAATTCAACATCTTCTTAAACAAAGCGTGCCCTGATGCTAACGACAGGGGCACACTCATCTATGTTGATGACATCCTCATGAGAAGTTCTAC
>NW_019439009.1:0-517 GCF_002814215.2 Seriola lalandi dorsalis
TTCCAAACCTATTGCTCATGTTTACTTCTACTACTGTAGTGCTACTACAATGTTACACAGATGACACACAACTGTACATCTCTGCTGAACCAAATAAAGCTGCAGCTGTAAACTCCATCACTTCCTGTCTGCTAGAAGTAAATAAATGGATGAGCAATAACTTCTTAAAGTTAACCTGGGGAAATGAACTGGATTAAACCTGAGGTCACATCCTTGGCTTTATCTCAGATTCAGACCCGAGCTTCAGTCCCACATCAACAAGGTGACAAGATGCAGCTGTCAGAACCCATCTCCCAAGGGACTACATCTCCCAGCATCCCCAGCTGTGCTTGCAGACTGAATGGATGAAGAGCTGGAGGGTGTTTAGTGTCAGGTGCAGTGCTGTACCTCAGGTGTCTGTGAACGTTCTGTTCCTTTCCCAGCTTAATCAGAGAGTCTGCGGCAGCGTGGCGAACCCGCTCGCTCGGGTCGCTCCACATCAGGTGAGTCAGTTTGTGAACAACATCCTGTTAGGAGA
>NW_019439010.1:0-534 GCF_002814215.2 Seriola lalandi dorsalis
CATAAAAATGCCAAAGAAGATTTTAGCCTAGTATGGTAGGAAAATGCCTAAAAACGTCATAGTATAGTATGGCGTAAAATGTCAAAAATACATCATACTATATTAAGGCATAAAATGTAATATAAACATCATAGTATGGCAAGGCATTAGACGAAATAATATAATTTGGCATAAAAATGCCAAAAAACATCAAAGTATTGTATGGCAGAAAAATGCCAAAAAACGTCATAGTATAGTATGGGATAAAACTTAAAAAAAAGGTCATAGTATATTACGGCATAAAAGTTCATAAAAACATCATAGTATGGTCAGGCATCAAACGAGATAGAATAGTAAGGCATAAAAATGCCAAAGAAGATTTTAGCCTAGTATGGTAGGAAAATGCCAAAAAACGTCATAGTATAGTATGGCATAAAACGTCAAAGATACATCATACTATATTAAGGCATAAAATGTCATACAAACGTCATAGTATGGCAAGGCATTAGACGAAATAATATAATCAGGCATGAAAATGCCAAAACATCATAGGAA
>NW_019439011.1:0-508 GCF_002814215.2 Seriola lalandi dorsalis
GGTCACAGACATCTGATCCTCTCATCTCACCTTTGTATGACTCTGCTTCTTGAGCTGTGTTGCTTCCATCCTTCAGTACAGTGTGTGGTGCTGGATGGTGACGTCAGCTGAGAGTTCCCACATCGACTCTGTCATCAGAGAATTGATCAGTGATCGATGTGATATGAATAAAAACATGTTTGTGTTTGCAGAGGTCAGAACCAGAGACTGAGAGCAGAGTCTCCAGGATCCATCTGTCTGTCTATGAAGAGTGACCGGTCCAAAGGAGATCTTATAGACTTCAGTGATGAACCTGGACCCTCAGACTCACAGTAAGAGACTGTTTCTACTGTAAACTGAGCTGAAGATGATTCAGTTATTAGACACATGTGAAGGAAACAGGGAGAAACCAGGAGCTAGATTCATAAACTCTGTGTTGGTCACAACAAAAACTCCGAGACAGAAACATGCACACACAGTCTTTGCATCAGATTTATAAAGCAGAGCGTTCTCATGTTACTGTTTCATG
>NW_019439012.1:0-463 GCF_002814215.2 Seriola lalandi dorsalis
GAACTGGCGACCGGTCTCTCTACTGTGTACAGACTATAAACTGCTGTCTAAAGTCCTGGCCAACAGACTGAAGACGGTGATGGACCAGGTCATACACAGGACTCAGACCTACTGTGTGCCCGGTAGGTCCATAGTTGACAATGTGTCACTGATTCGGGATCTTTTGGAAGTCTCTGGTTCTTTGGGTTTTGATGCTGGTCTGATTTCTCTGGACCAGGAAAAGGCTTTTGACCGGGTTGAGCACCGTTACCTCTGGAAGGTTTTACAGAGGTTCAGCCTCAGCCCTGGATTCATTGCCAAGATTAAGGTTTTGTACGAGGACGTTGAGAGTGTACTGAAAATGAATGGTGGTTTGTGTAAACCGTTTAAAGTGACTCGGGGGATCAGACAAGGCTGCTCGATGTCTGGGATGTTATATGCACTTTCTATTGAGCCAATGTTGCACAATATTCGTTCTTTTATC
>NW_019439013.1:0-528 GCF_002814215.2 Seriola lalandi dorsalis
TTGGGTTCTTGTTCTTCCTCTTCTTCTGTGTGTTGTTCTTCCTATTCTTCTTCTTTGTGTTGGGTTCTTCTTCCTCTTCTTCATCTTCTTTGTGTTGGGTTCTTCTTCTTCCTCTTCTTCTTCTGTGTGTTGGGTTCTTGTTCTTCCTCTTCTTCTGTGTGTTGGGTTCTTCTTCCTCTTCTTCGTCTTCTGTGTGTTGGGTTCTTCGTCATCTTCTTCTGTGTGTTGGGTTCTTCTTCTTCCTCTTCTTCGTCTTCTGTGTGTTGGGTTCTTCATCTTCTTCTTCTGTGTGTTTGGTTCTTCTTCTTCCTCTTCTTCGTCTTCTGTGTGTTGGGTTCTTCTTCTTCCTCTTCTTCTTCTGTGTGTTGGGTTCTTGTTCTTCCTCTTCTTCTGTGTGTTGTTCTTCCTATTCTTCTTCTTTGTGTTGGGTTCTTCTTCCTCTTCTTCATCTTCTTTGTGTTGGGTTCTTCTTCTTCCTCTTCTTCTTCTGTGTGTTGGGTTCTTGTTCTTCCTCTTCTTCTGTGTGTT
>NW_019439014.1:0-1082 GCF_002814215.2 Seriola lalandi dorsalis
TACTATACTATGACGTTTTTTGACATTTTTTTGCCATGCTATACTATGACGTGTTTTGATTTTTTTTTTGCCATACTATACTATGACGTTTTTTGACATTTTTTAACCTCACTATACTATGACGTTTATATGCCTTACTATACTATGACGTTTTTTGAAATTTTTTTGCCATACTATACTATGACGTTTTTTGACATTTTTTAGCCTCACTATACTATGACGTTTATATGCCTTACTATACTATGAGGTTTTTTGCCATTTTTTTGCCTTACTATACTATGAAGTTTTTTGACATTTTTTTGCCTTACTATACTATGACGTTTATATGCCTCACTATACTATGACGTTTATATGCCTTACTATACTATGACGTTTTTTGACATTTTTTTGCCATACTTTACTATGACGTTTTTTGACATTTTTTTTGCCATGCTATACTATGACGTGTTTTGAAATTTTTTTGCCATACTATACTATGACGTTTTTTGACATTTTTTTTGCCATATTATACTATGACGTTTTTTGACATTTTTTTGACATGCTTTACTATGACGTTTTTTGACATTTTTTTACCTTACTATACTATGACGTTTTTTGACATTTTTTAGCCTCACTATACTATGACGTTTATATGCCTTACTATACTATGACGTTTTTTGAAATTTTTTGCCATACTATACTATGATTTTTTTTGACATTTTTTTGCCTCACTATACTATGACGTTTTTTGACATTTTTTTGCCATGCTATACTATGACGTGTTTTGATATTTTTTTGCCATACTATACTATGACGTTTTTTGACATTTTTTAGCCTCACTATACTATGACGTTCATATGCCTTACTATACTATGACGTTTTTTGAAATTTTTTTGCCATACTATACTATGACGTTTTTTGACTTTTTTTAGCCTCACTATTCTATGACTTTTATATGCCTTACTATACTATGACGTTTTTTGAAATTTTTTTGCCATACTATACTATGACGTTTTTTGACATTTTTTTGCCTCACTATACTATGACGTTTTTTGACATTTTTTTGCCATGCTATACTATGACGTGTTTTGATATTTTTTTGC
>NW_019439015.1:0-489 GCF_002814215.2 Seriola lalandi dorsalis
TTCTCGACCTGCAGAGAGTTCAGCTTCTGGAAACAGCTGCTCAACTCCACTTGACTCCAGACACATTTTTTGGTGGGGTTTCCGTCGGGCATAGGTTGTGGATACTAGCTGGTTGAAGTTGAATCGGTACTATGTGATGGAAAAACCTTTTGAAAACAAAATACATCCTTCTGTAGCACTTTCACGCTGCTGCACTTGTTTCAAAGAAGTTGCTTCAATAACGACGTCACAAACCGAAGATAACTTCACACTAATGAGACAAACGCTGAACTGTTCACGGTCAAACCTCTACCTGTCCGTATTCGTCAGTATTTCCAACTGGATGAACTAATATAAGCAGCGACCTCCCAGCAACAAGTCTGCAGCAGCCAACAGCCTCTCAAAGAGGAAACAATCTGAAGTTCTTTTTATGGAGAAAAAAATTAACATTTCATTAGATTCTCTTGAGAAATGATTGAACATAATTACAGGCAGTCACCAGTAATTAAC
>NW_019439016.1:0-538 GCF_002814215.2 Seriola lalandi dorsalis
ACAATACTATGATGTCTTTATGACCTTTTATGCCTTAATATACTATGATGTTTTTTTGACGTTTTATGCCATACTATACTATGACGTTTTTTGGCATTTTTCTGCCATACTATACTTTGATATTTTTTGGAATATTTATGCCTTAGTATACTTTACTTTCTTTAATGCCTGACCATACTATGACTTTTTTATGACCTTTTATGCCATACTATACTATGACGTTTTTTTGACGTTTTAGAGTTCATGCTACCACAATCATAACAAGTAGAACGGTGGGCCAATGGTTGGAGAGCTTGCTTTACAAGTGGAAGGTCATAGGTTTGATTCCCAGGCCTTGCAACCGTCTAATTAATGCCCTACTATATATTGACATTTTTTGGCATTTTTATGCCTTACTATATTATATTATTTGATGCCTGACCATACTATGACATTTTTCAGCATTTTTATGCCTATTTATATTATTTGGTCTCATGCCTTGCCATGTTATGATGTTCATATGACCTTTTCTGCCTTAATATACTATGATGTTTTTTTG
>NW_019439017.1:0-479 GCF_002814215.2 Seriola lalandi dorsalis
ACAAGGGAGACTGGAGCACTGTACAGCCTCTAATTAATCAATAACATTTATCGGTCACTGACTGATCTTTGCACATGGCTTATTACAAATTGAGAAATGTCTTCTCCTTTATTAATGACTTCCAAGCATCAGAACTGCAGACTTGGTGGCTTGGAGCGGTCTTTGAGTGCTAGTGTCATGCTGGAAGAAGATTATCCACAACTTGTCAGACCAAAGGTTGTTATTAATGGCTTATAACTGATCTATAATGACTTAGTAAATGATTTTAGTGACAATTAATAAAGCCATTACAAACTTAGAAATGGTGCCTTATCAGAAAGTGGCATCTATCTTAAAAGCGAAATACAAACTGCTTCTTTCAAACCCCTTGGTGCACAATTTTAATGTGATTATGGCATTTTAAATCGTTATTGTGTGTAGTAAAAATCAAACAAGTTCTATGGAAATTGAATCTGAGTGTTGCTTTCTATTCCTGGGTC
>NW_019439018.1:0-480 GCF_002814215.2 Seriola lalandi dorsalis
AAGTCATAAAAAGTCATACTATATTAAGGCATAAGAAAGTCATAGTATGGTGAGGCATAAAAAGTCATAAAAATGTTTAGAATAATAAGGCATAAAAAGTCATAGTATAGTTAAGCATAAAAATTCATAATATAGTAAGGCATACTAAAGCACAAAGAAGTCATACTATGATAAGCATAAAAAGTCATAGTATAGTAAGGCATAAAAAAGTCATAGCATACTAAGGCATAAAAAAGTCATACTATAGTAAGCATAGAAAGTCAAAGAAGTCATCGTATATTCAGGCATAAAAAGTCATAAGAAAAGTTATAGTATAGTAAGGCATAAAATGTCATAGTATAGTAAGGCATTAAAAGTAATAAAAACGTCACAGAATAGTAAGCCATAAAAAGTCATAATATAGTAAGGCATAAAAAAGTCATAAAAAAGTCATAGTATAATAAGGCATAAAAAAGTCATAGTATGGTGAGGCATAAAAGG
>NW_019439020.1:0-518 GCF_002814215.2 Seriola lalandi dorsalis
GCTTTTGTCATTTGGGGTTTACTTTATTCCTATTCCTGCCTGACATCAAGGTTTATGCTGCTGCGGCTGTACCTTCAATGTATGTCAAAGGATAATTGCATCCCTAAAGCCCTGGTTGTCCTTGGAAACGCCATGAATGGACACCGGGAGTGATGAATTGAACATTCAGTGCTCCCTCTGAAGTATCAGCAAAGACACTTATCAGTTAAACATACATATGTGTGTGTGTGTGTGTGTGTGTGAGTGTGTGTTAGTGTGTGTGTGTGTGTGTGTATGAGTGTGTGTGTGTGTGCATGGTTTAAATATAACACAAGTAGAACACAGGGGAAGAAACTGATTGTGCCAAGTATATTGACTTATATCATGACATTAATGATCTTTTCCAAACAAATAATTTGACTGTCTTCCATCACCTCCACCCTTAAAATATTCCTAATCCAATGATTCACTGGTTGTAGATGTTCTCTGACTCATCACTGCTAAAATCTTTGGTTAAAAATAAGCAGAGCAGCACCACA
>NW_019439021.1:0-470 GCF_002814215.2 Seriola lalandi dorsalis
ACTGGTTTATTAAGTTTGGTTGAAGTGTCCATTTATGAAAGACCAAGTTTTTCTTGTTCTGCATTAAAATGAGCGATGACACACACATGTTGAATCATGCAAATGTGCGCATACGCACACAATGATGGACACAACAGTCACCTGTTTGAAGCCCCTCCCTCCATCTCTCTAGCTGTATAAAACCACCAAGCTTGTCTGACATGTCAACCAGGAGCATCTTTGTCTCTCTCGGGGTGAAGAAAAGACTGAAGATGAAGCTTGCTGTGTTTGTTTTCCTGCTGGTGGTTGTAACAGCCCAGGCTGTATCTGCTTCATGCATTGGTAAAACCGTGGACGTGTGGGTGGCAAACGGCCATGGTCTCACAGGGGATGGACTTCAGGACCCAGATCCCTATGTTCTGGTGAGTTGTTGGCTCTCTGTCTCAAATTATAACCAGAGATAAAATGGTGCATGTCGGTTGTGTTTTTGA
>NW_019439022.1:0-511 GCF_002814215.2 Seriola lalandi dorsalis
GTAAGGCGTAAAAATGCAAAAAAAACGTCATAGTATAGTAAGGCTTAAAAATGTCAAAAAATGTCATAGTATAGTAAGGCTTAAAAATGCCAAAAAACGTCATACTATAGTAAGGCATAAAACGTAATAGTATAGTAAGGCATAAAAATGCAAAAAAAACGTCATAGTATAGTAAGGCTTAAAAATGTCAAAAAATGTCATAGTATAATAAGGCATAAAAATGCCAAAAAACTTCATAGTATAATGAGGCATAAAACGTCATGGTATAATAAGACATAAAGATGTCAAAAAACATCATAGTATAATAAGGCTTAAAAATGCCAAAAAACGTCATAGTATAGTAAGGCATAAAACAACATGGTATAATAAGGCTTAAAAATGCCAAAAAACGTCATAAAATAATAAGGCTTAAAAATGACAAAAAACTTCATAGTATTGTAAGGCAAAAAACGTCATGGTATAATAAGGCATGAAACGTCATAGTATAGTAAGGCAAAAAACGTCATGGTAT
>NW_019439023.1:0-488 GCF_002814215.2 Seriola lalandi dorsalis
CCAGCAGAAAACCATGCAGTCCAGGTGGACACAGAGTGACGCTGAGAATCGTCTCTGTCTTCAAAAGTTCTGCTGTATCACACAGCTGATATCCTCGCAGCCATCCAGAGGTTTGGACCAACGTGACTCTTCGCTCACACACTTCTCCCTCTCCCTTCTCACAGTCGAATGTTGCATCTACGGCATCAAACGCGTTTCTTCCCAGGATGATGTTTCCAACCAGATCTTTATGTGAGCCTTTTGATCCCACAATCAGCACATTCAGCTCTGACAGAGAGTGAGACAGAGATGGTAACATGAAGGAAAAATATACTTACAGCCTGTTGATAAATCATTTCTCATTTACATTTACTCACCTTTGGCAGATGTAGCTTTCTTCATGTTTTCTGAAGAGGGAAATTAACTAATTAGGCTTCTTAATGAGTTTCATTCCCTCCGTCTTGTTGTTGACTGTGTGAGCTCAACACTGAATGTAGCTCTCACATTGT
>NW_019439025.1:0-508 GCF_002814215.2 Seriola lalandi dorsalis
CAGAATGTGAGATATTTCCCACATAATACATGATGGAGGGATGTGACATTGTTTTATATCAGAGTCTTTTATATCAAGACATTTCTCAAAACCAGAATATGATCAGGGTGACTTTTGAACACTGGAAATAAATCATGTACTCATCCCGGCAGTAGCCCCCATGGCACTCAAAATTTCCCTGGAATTTTCTAGTTCACCAATACACTTCAACTTTCCTTCTTCCCTTCCTTTTTTTTATTTCTTTCTCTTTTTTCTGAAGTATTTTTCATTCTTCAGTGGGTCATCCATCAACCTTTTTCTGTTGTCTTTCCTCCTTTATAAGTTAACCCAAGTATTTGTTTTCATCTTACAGTAATCAAGTATCCAGCTGTCACTTTGCAGTATTCATGGCTCGGTCTGTTTCTTGTGGGTACGTATTAGAATGGCAGAGTTCACTGTATTGAAACTGCATGCTGCCTAACTGGTATTAAATTGAGCTTTCACCATCTTAGCTGACTTGTTTGGAAAT
>NW_019439026.1:0-496 GCF_002814215.2 Seriola lalandi dorsalis
CTGCAGCAGCCTTCATGCGTGCTGAAACAACAGATGAAGATTTGGAACCTTTTGAACCCTTTGAACCAGTCTGGGAGACACTATCCCCAACATCCACAAGAGTCTGTAGGTCAGGCTGAGGTTTTATCCATTGACCCACTTCAGTTAGAAAAGCATCATAATCAGCCATTTTTGGCTCATACCAGTCCAAAGTTTCATTCATTCTCACATCCTCAGGCAGCAGTTTCTGAACAGATTCATGACACCTTTTAAATTCATCCAGCAGTCTTAGCAGTCCCTCTGCGTGTTGCGCTGAGTGATTTGAACGCTTTCCTTTGTTGCACAGCGTCCATCTCAGTAATATCAGCTTCAGTGACCCCACATTCCGTTCCTTCTGCCATTGTTTCAGTTTCCGTTTTCAGCCTTTAATATTCGTTTGTAGTTTTTTTTATTAAGTAGAACCGACAGCTTTTGTTTGAATATTCATTAGTATTTCGGTTATTGTTTTATTTATTTT
>NW_019439027.1:0-595 GCF_002814215.2 Seriola lalandi dorsalis
ATAACAAGAGGTTTGTGATAGGATGGAAAGCCAACAATTGTTGGATAAGAGGAGAATCTAATATTTACAATTGGGTATTACTCCAGTAAATCAGATAATGCTATCTTGAAATATCAGCTTGAATAGAAAGCTGCCTAAAATTGACCACATTAAATGTCTGGTTAATAACAGGACGTTTGTGATAAGATGGAAAGCCAACACTTTTTGGAAAGAAGAGAATATAAGCTTTACAATGAGGTATTACTCCAGTAAATCAGATAATGCTATCCTGAAATAGCAGCTTAAATATAGAGACCAGATATGACCTCTGACCCAGCACTGAAAGCCGCCTAAAATTGACCAAATTAAATGTGTGGTTAATAACATGGGTTTTGTGATAAGATGGAAAGCCAACACTTGTTGGAAAGAATAGAATATAAGCTTCACAATGAGGTATTACTCCAATAAATCAGATAATGCTATCCTGAAATAGCAGCTTAAATATAGAGACCAGATATGACCTCTGACCCAGCACTGAAAGCCGCCTAAAATTGACCACAATAAATGTCTGGTTAATAACAAGAGGTTTGTGATAGGATGGAAAGCCGACGATTGT
>NW_019439028.1:0-487 GCF_002814215.2 Seriola lalandi dorsalis
GTCATGAAATAGCGTGGGATCATGGGAGTTGTTGTCTTCATCACCATTATGGTAAGCTCCTCCCGGTTTGATTCCTTCAGTGTCAGTGGTTCAGGAAATCAAACAGACCCGGTGGTTCTAACTGTTAAAAACACTGAATAAAACAGTTTCACATTTCACATAAGAAGAACAAATTAGAGAAGTGCTGTTTGATATTTCAACATCATTAAAAGATGTTGTTAAAAATAAACCTTTGTCAGCAGTGGACTTTTTTTGTACAAAACGTTGCCTCCAAACACCGCCATCTGCATTTCAGGAGGCCGATGGCACACTCTACAACTGAGCGCCCACGAGCATGGGTGGTATCGCAGCACATTTCCTCCGCGCTCTGCCGGTTTGGGAATGGGGTGAGGACCAAGCGCCTGAGGGTGGAGCCACTGACACCTGCAGGTTAACAGAGTCTTAACATCATCAGACTTACTTTTTTACTAAGCCCTATAATGCCTTG
>NW_019439029.1:0-433 GCF_002814215.2 Seriola lalandi dorsalis
ACACACACGCACACACACACCAACCTCCCTTCCTCTGTCCCTCTCTAGATAAGAGTCATAAACTACAACCCACTTTCCAATCCTGGGTAGTGACCAGCAGAACTCTCTTCACAGACACAGATCTGAGGAAGAATAAATAATTAAATATCTAACTGTTCTCTAACTCATGAGATGTTTCTATGCAATAGTTTAATCCCAAACTTCTATCCCATAGAATGTTTGAAATGTAACATGTAGATTTTAAGACGATGTCCTTCATGTGACCGTACTGTCAGCATCCTTCACACGAGGTAACACACTACATGACATCCAGAATGTCCATATTATTATTATTACGGTCAAAGAACTGCTGTGTAATCCAGGAGAATCCACCTATCCCACATCTCCAGGGTTACCAAAGCAACCACAGCCTCCTGGGTTCCAGCCAAGGGTC
>NW_019439030.1:0-2978 GCF_002814215.2 Seriola lalandi dorsalis
TTCATAAGTTTGCCTCTAACAGTAAGGAGGTAATGGAAGCGTTCCCCATCGACGATCGTGCTAAAGGACTCAAAGACCTCGACCTGGAGAAAGATCCTGCTCCCATCCAACGCAGTCTCGGACTTAGCTGGGATCTGAAGAAAGATGTGTTTACCTTCTGCGTAGCTGACACAGAGAAGCCGTTTACACGTAGAGGTATACTTGCCACTGTCAACAGTCTCTTTGATCCGTAAGATTCCGGAGATTCCCAGGCCATATGCTCCCTCCACTCTCTCTACAGCCCTGAGAAAGGAGCTTCACATTTTCTCAGACGCTTCTGTCAAAGCAGTTGCAGCAGTAGTGTACCTCCGTGTCATCGACAGAGAAGGGGCATGTCACGTTGGATTTGTTCTTGGTAAGGCGAAGCTAGCTCCACAAGCTGCTCACACTACTCCTAGACTGGAACTGGGAGCTGCTGTTCTAGCTGCAGAGATAGCGGAGATAGTCACAAGTGAATTGGATTTCATACCAGATGCTGTGGAGTTTTACACCGACAGCAGAGTCGTGCTAGGGTATATTCATAACCAGACAAGGCGATTCTACGTGTACGTCAGCAATCGAGTGCAGCGCATCAGGAAGGTCTCAACCCCAACACAATGGCATTATGTTTCTACAAAGCATAACCCTGCAGACCATGCCACTCGCTCTGTACCAGCAGCTCAGCTAAGCTTCACCACCTGGCTAACAGGACCTGCATTCCTATCACAAACTGGAAAAGAACCTTCTTTGGAAGAGGACAAGTTTGACCTTGTCGATCCGGACTTGGATGTAGAAGTTTGTTCACTCTCTACCACTCTATCTACTCAGAGTCCCCTCCTGGGATCTCAACGCTTTGAGCATTTCTCTTCGTGGAGGTCTTTAGTGAGAGCCACAGCTTCACTCATACATGTTGCCAAGTCTTGTAAGGCTGACGTTCAGGACAGAACCTGCAAGTCATGGCACCACTGTACAAAACCTTGTACCCTAGAAGAACTGCAACAAGCAGAGACTGTCATAATCAAAAGCGTGCAAAGAGAAGCTTATGGAGAAGAGCATGCTTGTATTGCAAGCGGAAAAGACATTCCAAGGAACAGTGTTCTGAAGAAACTGGACCCTTACTTGGATGATGGAGACCTCCTCAGGATAGGAGGTCGGCTTAAGCATGCTGCTTTGGACTTCAAAGAAAAGTTCCCTGTGATTATTCCAGGCAGTAGCCATGTCGCAAAGCTTCTTGTGGAACACTACCATGACAGAGTCAAGCATCAAGGTCGAGTGTTTACTGAAGCTGCTGTTCGCACTGCAGGGTATTGGATTGTTGGTGCAAGGAAGCGTATCAACAGCATTATTCACAAATGTGTGAAATGCAACAAGCTTCGTGGAAAGGCAACCGAGCAGAAGATGGCAGACTTACCCATCGATCGCCTGACCACCGAACCACCATTCACGTATGTAGGACTGGACGTGTTTGGTCCTTGGACAGTTGTTGCAAGACGTACGCGAGGAGGGCAGTTGCAAAGTAAGAGATGGGCCGTTCTCTTTACCTGCATGAGCTCTCGTGCCATACATATCGAGTTGATTGACTGTATGGACTCCTCCACCTTCATAAATGCCTTAAGACGTTTTTTTGCTCTGAGAGGACCCGCCAAGCAGATACGCTCAGATTGTGGAACTAACTTCACAGGGGCTTGCAAAGACCTGGAAATTCTGCTGACCGTCCCTCATGAACCCAGAGTAAGGAAGTACCTTAGCGAAGAGGGCTGTTCATGGGTCTTCAATCCACCTCACGCATCTCACATGGGAGGAGCCTGGGAGCGGATGATAGGTGTCTCTAGACGCATACTTGATTCTATGCTACAACAGAACGGTCCCTCTCGCTTGACACATGATGTGCTGTCTACCCTGATGGCAGAGGTCACTGGAATCGTCAATTCAAGGCCACTAATCCCTATCTCGACGGACCCAGAGTCACCTTTCTTGTTGACGCCAGCCATGCTTCTAACTCAAAAGGTCTGCACTCTCTCTCCTCCCCCAGGAAACTTCAAGGAATCTGACCTGTACAGACAACAATGGAGGCAGGTGCAGCATCTTGCTGACATCTTCTGGAGTAGATGGAGGCGTGAATACTTGGCAACACTTCAGAGCCGAAGCAAATGGCAAGAGGACAGACCAAACCTGAAGGAGGGTGACGTTGTTCTTCTTAAAGATTCTCAAGCCAAGCGCAATGACTGGCCGATGGCGCTTGTGACCAAGACATTTCCTGGCAGCGACGGGAAAGTCAGAAAAGTTGAGTTGAGGGTCGCAAGACATGGGACAATCAAGACATTCCTCAGACCTGTTTCAGAAACAGTTCTCCTTATGTCGCCTGACTGATGTTTTTGTGCATTTATAGTAGACATTTCTATGTTCTTAGTTAGTTACATAGTGGTATATAATTAATACCAGGCGGGGAGTGTCATGGCACACATTCTGTGGCCTCAAATTATTTCTCTTTTGCACCACCAGGTGGTTGTTTTTAGTAGTGTAAGTTACGTGTTTCTGAGTGGTTAGTTCACATCACGTGAATCAGTCAGCCAGGAAAAGCTCTCCATGCGGTCAGACAGACAGCTTCTCTCCTCTTTTCTTCACGTTTGTGCCTTGGAGACTCTTTGCTTGTAAGTTCATCATGTTTTATGTTTTGAGGAAATGTGTATACTTATATATTGTTTGAAATTCATATGTTTAAGTTGTTAAAAATACTAAGCCAAGCTAAATGTAGCTTCTTGTCGTAGCAGATGTACGCAAGCAATGTAAATTCATTTATGCTGTATATTTTTTGTAACTAAAGCTTTGTAAATTTGTGTTTATTTCAGTTTTACATAAAGAATGGAAAGAAGAGAAACTGTGTTCGACTTTCTCTGAATCCTGTCTGTTAGCTATCTGTCAGTGGTGCGTAGATGATACACGTATCAGGGACAGAATAG
>NW_019439031.1:0-681 GCF_002814215.2 Seriola lalandi dorsalis
CATAGTATAATAAGGCATAAAAAGTCATAAAAACGACATAGTATGATAAGGCATGAAAAGTCATACTATAGTAAGGCATAAAAAGTCAAAAAAACGACAAAGTATAATAAGGCATAAAATTTCATAAAAACGACATAGTATAGTAAGGCATAAAAAGTCATAAAAACAACAAAGTATGATAAGGCATGAAAAGTCATCATATAGTAAGGCCTAAAAAGTCATGAAAACGACATGTTATAATAAGGTATAAAAAGTCAGAGTATAGTAAGGCATAAAAAGTCATAAAAATTACATAGTATTGTAAGGCATGAAAAGTCATAAAAAAGTCATAGTATAGTAAGGCATAAAAAGTAAAAAAAACGACATAGTATAATAAGGCATAAAAAGTCATAAAAACGACATAGTATTATAAGGCATAAAAAGTCATCGTATAGTAAGGCATAAAAAGTCATACTATAGTAATGCCTAAAAAGTCATGAAAATGACATGTTATAATCACGCATAAAAAGTAATAGTATAGTAAAGCATAAAAAGTCATACTATAGTAAGGCATAAAATGTCAAAAAAACGACAAAGTATAACAAGGCATAAAATGTCATAAAAACGACATAACATAATAAGGCATAAAAAGTCATAGTATAGTAAGGCATAAAATGTCATAAAAATGTCATAGTATAGTAA
>NW_019439032.1:0-467 GCF_002814215.2 Seriola lalandi dorsalis
TACCCTACTATACTATAAGATTTTTTTGCATTTTTATGACTTACTATATTTCAACTTTTTATGCCTTACTATATTTCAACTTTTTATGCCTTACTATACTATGACATTTTATCCCTTACTATACTATGACTTTTTTTTTGCATTTTTATGCCTTACTATAGTATGACCTTTTTTTTGCATTTTTATGACTTACTATATTTTTACTTTTTATGCCTTACTATACTATGACATTTTATCCCTTACTATATTATGACGCTTTTTTTGCATTTTTAAACCTTACTATACTATGATGTTTTATACCTTACTATACTATCACATTTTTTCGGATTTTTATGCCTTACTATACTATAACGTTTTTTGGCATTTTTATGCCTTGCTATACTATGACGTTTTGTACCCTACTATACTATAAGATTTTTTTGCATTTTTATGACTTACTATATTTCAACTTTTTATGCCTTACTATA
>NW_019439033.1:0-424 GCF_002814215.2 Seriola lalandi dorsalis
TCCTCTGATGATTAAACGGCAGCAGCTGTGGTGAGGACTGACAGGTTCATTGCTGCACCAATAGGAGAAGCCGAGGAGTCAGAGGCTCCTCCTCTCTGCTCCGACAGGGACAGGTAATCCATCAGTTAGTGTTAAAATGCCCGAGCTTTGTGCAGAATCAGGCTGTAATAACAAGAACAACTGTAGAAAGAGTCTTTGCTCTGCACGGCCGCCTACACCGGCTACCTGACCGCAGCAGGCTTCTGGATACACAGTACGAAGTCGCTGCTAACACAGTTAGCATTTATAATTCGAAGTAAACTTTATATCTCAGTGTTAAAATAATCTTAGTAGCTAATTGCATACATGTCCACATTTGGTAAATATCACATATATGAGGAGAAAGCTTGTAATATTAGCTGAAGTTCCTGTGTGTAAGCTAACT
>NW_019439034.1:0-347 GCF_002814215.2 Seriola lalandi dorsalis
CCAGGGGGACACTCATCATCCCACCTGTAAGCCCGTTGTGCACCCTCACTGATATGCCCTTACACATGTTTTCGTGTGTGATGCTCCTCTCAGGTTCTGTCTGTTGACGGTAATGACAGTGGAGGTCGATGTTTCGTCAGACGTCAGAGAAGACCTGCCTCTTTTGTTCTCAGCATAAAGTAATCTCGTCCTATCAGTGTTTGTTGTGCTCACTGCGGAAACTCCCTGAAATTCAAGAACCAATATTTGTTTTACTTTCACATTGGGTTTGTCCTATTAACAGCTCATATGAAACAGTTTACCAAAACAACAACATTGACATTTATTTTTATTGATTTTATTACAGT
>NW_019439035.1:0-492 GCF_002814215.2 Seriola lalandi dorsalis
AGGAGGAGAGGAGAGAGGAGAGGAGACAGGAGGAGAGAGGAGAGAGGAGAGGAAACAAAAGAGGAGAGAGGAGAGGAGAGGAGGAGAGAGGAGAGGAGAGAGGAGAGGAGGAGAGGAGAGGAGACAGGAGGAGAGGAGAGGAGACAGGAGGAGAGGAGAGAGGAGAGGAGACAGGAGGAGAGAGGAGAGAGGAGAGGAAACAAAAGAGGAGAGAGGAGAGGAGAGGAGGAGAGAGGAGAGGAGAGAGGAGAGGAGGAGAGGAGAGGAGGAGAGAGGAGAGGAAACAAAAGAGGAGAGAGGAGAGGAAACAAAAGAGGAGAGAGGAGAGGAGGAGAGAGGAGAGGAGACAGGAGGAGAGGAGAGGAGGAGAGAGGAGAGGAAACAAAAGAGGAGAGAGGAGAGGAGGAGAGGAGAGGAGGAGAGAGGAGAGGAGAGAGGAGAGGAGGAGAGAGGAGAGGAGACAGGAGGAGAGAGGAGGAGAGAGGAGAGGAG
>NW_019439036.1:0-573 GCF_002814215.2 Seriola lalandi dorsalis
GGTCTGCTGGGTCAGACAGAGAACAGTCCAGAAACCATCCAGAGAGCCATCAACAACCTGAAGGAGATGAACATTGATGATATCTCTCCTGACAGAAGCATTAACATCTTCCACTGTCTGACGGAGATGAAGGATCACTCAGTTCATCAGGAGATCCAAGAGTTCCTGGAGTCAGAGAACAGATCAGAGAAGAGACTCTCTGAGATCCACTGCTCAGCTCTGGCCTACATGCTGCAGATGTCAGAGGAGGTTCTGGAGGAGTTGGACCTGAGGAAGTACAACACATCAGAGGAGGGACGACAGAGACTGATCCCAGCTGTGAGGAACTGCAGGAAGGCTCGGTGAGTCCACATGTGATTATCATGAATCATTATGGAGATTAGTTGTGAAGTTTTTCAGATAAAAACTATAAAATTCTTCTCCTTAAAATAGAGTTTCACTGTGTCCGTTGTATTTTGTCACAGAAGTTCTTGAGCTGTTTCAAATGCTGAATATTGATGTTTCAGTTGTGTTTATAGTTGTCAAGTTAATGAACAGTTATTCTGTTTATGTCTAATGATTGATTCATCTTCC
>NW_019439037.1:0-607 GCF_002814215.2 Seriola lalandi dorsalis
TTGATGATGGAGAGAAAGTTAACTTAAATACCTTCTGATAAATCATGATGTTGACTTTATTAACTGAGATCACACATTTTTATCTTCATGTTCTCTATGTTCAGTAAGATGTTAAATAATATGTTCTGTAAATTTTGTGTGGCCCAACATTTCCAGGACAAACATTTTGGTCACTGAGTCTAATCTCTTATAAGTCTGGGTATTGAAACTTAATACATTATGAATACTGACTGAATATGTCTGCAGCATGAAGTGTCGGAAATGTCGAAAGTTGGTAGTAAATGCTTGTTAATACTTAGTCTTTTTATGTATTGTTTGATCAATTAGTTCCTTCAACTTAAGAGTATATTTTATTCAGGTAAAGGTTTTTTTTAAATCTGATATTTATTTTATGTTTTTATAAAAAAAAAAGGTCAAATGTGTTAATATTTCTAAAATATATCAAATCTACAGTGTCTCAAATATATCATATAGGCCTCACTATCGGCCCCCGGTGCAAGTTCTTTGATCAGTTTTTATTTGTTGGCCCAAAAGTAGTCAAATTGCATTAATATATTTTGTGAACAAACTGGAATCAGCTTTAAACTGAAGGATTTATCAGTGGACG
>NW_019439038.1:0-509 GCF_002814215.2 Seriola lalandi dorsalis
TCATAGTATGGTCAGGCATGAGACGAAATAATATAATTAGCCATAAAAATGCCAAAAAAGATCTTATTATAGTTTGGCAGAAAAATTACAAAAAACGACATAGTATAGTATGGCATAACATTTCAAAAATACATCAAAGCATATTAGAACATAAAACGACAAAAGAAAGTCATGGTATGTAAAGGCATGAGACGAAATTATGTAATTAAACATAAAAATGCCAAAGAAGATCTTATTATAGTATGGCAGAAACATGACAAAAAACGACATAGTATAGTATGGCAGAAAAATGACAAAAATACATCATAGTTTATTAAGGCATAAAAGGTCATAAAAAGGTCATAGTATGGTCAGGCATGAGACTAAATAATACAATTAGCCATAAAGATGCCAAAAAAGATCTTATTATAGTATGGCAGAAAAATTCAAAAATACTTCAAAGCATATTAGAGCATAAAACGACAAAAGAAAGTCATAGTATGTAAAGGCATGAGACGAAATTATGTAAT
>NW_019439039.1:0-493 GCF_002814215.2 Seriola lalandi dorsalis
ACATTTTTATGCCTTACTATACGCTGTAGTTTTATTCCTTACTATACTATGTAGTTTTTATGGCCTTTTATGCATTGATATACTATGGTGTTTTTTTGACGTTTTATGCCATACTATACTATGACTTTTTTTGACATTTTCATGTCTCACTTTACTATGTAGTTTTATTCCTTAACATACTAAATCTTTTTTATGGCCTTTTATGCCTTAATATACTATTATGTTTTTTATCGGTTTATGCCATACTATACTATGACGTTTTTTGACATTTTCATGCCATAGTATACTATGACATTTTTTGACATATTTATGTCTTACTATACACTGTAGTTTTATTCCTTACCATCCTATGTAGTTTTTATGACCTTTTATGCATTAATATACTATGGTGTTTTTTTGACGTTTTATGCCATACTATACTATGACGTTTTTTGAAGTTTTTATGACATAAAATACTATGTTGTTTTTTGACATTTTTTTGCCTTGCTACACT
>NW_019439040.1:0-501 GCF_002814215.2 Seriola lalandi dorsalis
TGTCATAAAAACATCATAGTATAGTATGGCATAAAATTTCATAAAAATGCCAAAGAATACTATGGCCTAAAATGTCATAAGAACATAATAGTATATCAAGGCATGAAATGTTATAAAAACGTTATAGTTCAGTATGTACTAAAATGTCATAAAACATCAAAGTATAGTAAGGCATAAACATTTCATAGTATACTAAGGTATAAAATGTCATAAACATGTCATAGTATAGTAGGGCATTAAATAACATAAAAACATCAAAGTATACTTAGGCGAAAAATGTCATAAAAACGTCTTAGTACAGTATGGCATAAAAATGTTATAGGTTAGAAAGGCATAGAAAAGTCGGTTAGAGTTGCCAATTAACCTAATGTGCATGTTTTTGGATTGTGGGAGGCAATAGTTCTAAACACTGGACTACCATGGCTGATAGCGATCTTATAGTATGGCATGAAAAGGAACAATATAATAAGGTAGAAAATGTCATAAAAGCATCATAGTATA
>NW_019439041.1:0-532 GCF_002814215.2 Seriola lalandi dorsalis
ATGGAGAAAACAAGCAAGACTACAGTTGATACAGTCAACAGTCAGACATAATACAATAATATTTTGGGTCAATTAGATGTCAATCAGTGACTAGAGTCTGTTAATATTTACAGAGGGCAGGAGTCACAGAAATGTAAAAGTAATGAGGCTGTTGCTGTTCCCATCATCTCAAAGCTAAATATTTTAGCTACCTTAGTTCCAGTCTGGTGAGTGAATAATTGAAAGGGTATGTTTTGACTTACCATTTGAAGAGAGTGATTGACTCAACATCCTTTAGCTCTGGTACCTTTTGACCTCCACATTATTCATGGGCCACAAACAGCCTGCTGTTGCTGAAGCTTGAATTTTAAAACCAGTTGTTTTTTTTTTTTGGAGTGGAGGTTAAGGAAATTATATGCAGCAGTTAGTTACTTGCATTGCACAAGATTGCAAGCTGTAATTCGTTAGCCTACTTAAGGTTTATTAAAGCAGAGTTTAATCACAAATTCTCTCACGTTTCAGCATGTTAATGTGATAAACATCACAGATGTAG
>NW_019439042.1:0-510 GCF_002814215.2 Seriola lalandi dorsalis
CTGCTGGCCTTTTCTCACCATCAAATCTCATCACTTCATCTCATTTATCTCTTTGATCACTGTTCACAAATTTGAGCAAAATATATCTTTATATTCACAGGTTAGATACAGACTGTCTACTAATATAAAAACATATGGAGACATACATTATATTTTTACTTGTCAAATTTGCATTTTTCATTATTTCTTTATTTTGATGCTGTATTTTTTTCCACTTTTAATTGTGACTTGTGTAATCAGCTGCTGGCATATATTTATGTTATTTTTTTCTCTCCTTTCATTTTATATCTTATATTTTTTATATCATTTTTTTTAACTTACTTTTCTTACTGATTTTCTTTGAGCTTTGAAGCAAATCAGCAGAGAAATAAAGAACTTGCTGTAGTAAATTTTCACAAAAGATACTATGCATTATAAATATACTGAATGTTAAACTGTAATAATCCAATGGAATATCTGTACTCACAACTGAGCTCAGATCTGTATGTGAACCAGCCTTTACTGAAGTAG
>NW_019439043.1:0-871 GCF_002814215.2 Seriola lalandi dorsalis
CTACTGGGCTGGGAGGGGCTTTGTACTTCTTTCATTGACATTACAGTGCAGTGAACAGGTGAACAACACTATCGCCTGTCGTTCTTGACTGAAGTCTCGTAACAAGTCCGCATGGTTGTCTTTTAAATGTTTCGATAGGTTTGAAGTGTTGGCTCCTTCTGCGAGACACACTTTGTAGCACCGCTTGCACTGCGGTGCTTCTGGGTTCAGTGGCTCGCCTTTATCGTTCGGTTTGAACCTGAAATATTTCCACACCGTACTTCGGGCCCCCATTTTGTCCACAAGTAAGGGCTTTTCTGCAGCTGCCATCTCTATCTACTGTATTTTCTTCAACCCGCTCCGTCTGTCCAAGACGCGACTTGTCGTTTCTCTCTCCTCTTCAGTCTAAACATGCGAGTGCGCGTGGGAGGCGGCTTACATCCGCTCGGGCAACTACGTCACACTCGCTGGCCTCGCTGTGTTTAAAGAGACAGGCTCCAATTTACCAATTCATTTGCATTCAATAAAATGAAATAAAAGTACCGTTTGTTTTTAAATGCTGGTATAGTACCGTTTTCAAAACTCTAGTATCGCGGTACTATACTGGTACCGGTATACCGTGCAACCCTAGTGCATTGTGGCCTGTACACTGACCTTCAACCTGCACTCAGTCAAATTCCTTAAGGCCATGTCCCTTATTACCCTGATGTTAAAGTATTTAATGGAAAACCTGGAACAGTCAATGACAGTTATGAAGTTTCCACCCCTGTACTGTACCAGTGCCTATGGTTCGCTAAAAACACATCTTCTATACGTCAGTGACTAATTCAAGTTAACTTAGAATAACATTAGCTTTTAGGAAGACAATATCAGAGCTTCCTCATATGACGAC
>NW_019439044.1:0-490 GCF_002814215.2 Seriola lalandi dorsalis
GGCAAGACACTGAACTGATGCATCATGGGTGTCAAAGATGCTGCAGGAACAGGCGGTCGAGCTGCTGCTGCTGCTGGAGTGAAAATAGAAACAAAACTTTATCAGCAGATCACATCAGTGTTTACAGCACAGAGGTCACACAGAGGTCACACAGAGGTCACACAGAGGTCACATGTCCAGGTCCTCCAATATATTCAAGCTGGAAATAGAACAAGAAGAAGAACATCACATTCCTCTGGACATTGATCCAATCATAGAACAAATCAATGTAAACTCAGGTCACAGGGGGAATCAGGTGACCACAGGTTACCATGGCGACACTTTTTACCTCAATCCGTGTTTCCTCAGTAATCCTGTTGAAGTGTTGATCAGCGGCAGCTAGAAAACTGCTTCTTTGCTCCGGGTTGAACCGACACGGAGGAGCAAAAAAATACTTGATCTGAGCTGCAAACACCCCCCCCCTCCCTTTTTTCCTGTTGCCATGGTAACA
>NW_019439045.1:0-477 GCF_002814215.2 Seriola lalandi dorsalis
TTCCTCCACCTAAACTGACAGTGAATCCACCGGTGATCACAGAGACAGAATCAACCACATTGAACTGTCAGTCTTCTTTTCCTGTGTCTCAATGTTATTTCTCCACGGAAAACGGAGGAACTGTCAAACCCCTCCCTTGTCTGCAGAAACTGACAGGGATTCAGCTTCTATCGATGGCAGATCAGCGTGCACCTGTTGAGGTCAAAGTGAAATGTTATTACATTGTAAAGCTTGGAGAGAGAAGTTTTCCATCTCCATACAGTGACAAAGCCTCCATCACCATAAACAGTGAGTGAGTTTACTGTCATGCACTGATGTTATATGTTGCTACAAAATCATTGCAAACAAACACACTGATGACTTTCAGTATGGAGGTCATGTTCTAATAAGTATGGGACAAGATTTTTAAGGAGCATCAGATTTCTATCAAAATAATATTTTACTACAGTTAATGCATGCAGCCACAGGGCTTCCTAT
>NW_019439046.1:0-347 GCF_002814215.2 Seriola lalandi dorsalis
CACACACACACACACACAAAAAAAAGGTTAACATATTATTATATATTTCACTTGGAGGACACGACGACATGCCAGTGTAACAGCAACGTTGGAGACAGGACATTCCTACCTGTCTCTGGAAGTTGAGCAGCCTCAGGGCCTTGAGCTCGATGGTGGCCTTGGTGCGCAGGTCACCGGCCAGAGAGCCAGGCAGGTTCTCCAGCTCCTGGATGCGGTGAGCGATACGGGCCTGCAGCCTGAAAAATATATGCAGGGGAAAATTTTAATAATGACAAAAAAAACTCAAAAGCATTTTTCGTTTTCATTTTTCTCCCCTTCTAGCTGATCAAGAATTTGATTTATGGCGG
>NW_019439047.1:0-523 GCF_002814215.2 Seriola lalandi dorsalis
ATTATAGATATTCCCTCGAGCTAATGGGCCAAAACAGGGAATGGCTTGTGTGTGTGTGTGTGTGTGTGTGTGTGTGTGTGTGTGTGTGTGTGTGTGTGTGTGTGTGTTCAGGTCTGCCTGCTTGTGGGCTGCCCTCAGGGCTGATCCATTATACATACTGAGCACACACTCAGTATTTTCACCCTCCATTTGCAGAAAGTTAGTGGAGAAGAGCTGTTCACCTGTCTGTCTGATCACCTGCCTGTCTGTTCAACTGTCTGTCTGTTCACCTGTCTGTCTGTCTGTCAAACTGTCTGTCTGTTCAACTGTCTGTCTGTTCACCTGTCTGTCTGTTCACCTGTCTGTCTGTCTGTCTGTTCAACTGTCTGTCTGTTCACCTGTCTGTCTGTCTATCTGTTCAACTGTCTGGACACCTGTCTGTCTGTTCAACTGTCTGTCTGTCTGTTCGCCTGTCTGTCTGTCCACATGTCTGTCTGTTCAACTGTCTGTCTGGTTTACCTGAAAAAGAAACTACCTTTATTTT
>NW_019439048.1:0-531 GCF_002814215.2 Seriola lalandi dorsalis
TGCTCATGAAGACCATACGACACAGTTAAAAGCTCTGGAAGAAGGGGGGTAAATGGCCCTTGATTTTTTTTTTGCATCAATCCATGTTTTAGGTATATACTGTATATTTGACATTCTTATATGAGATCAATGTCTTGTTGTCAGAGGCTGTGGATAAAAACATGGCCCAAAGACAAATAATTGACTCAGCATCAAGTTCTGTGTTTTGTTTACCTTCAGTCATATTTGTATGACTCCAACATAAATAATTGGTTTTCAATACTTTTGGTATTTTGCCCTGGGAAGAAATACAAAAACTTGCATCACTGTGATTTTTATTTTTTCTGTGACAAATTACAAGTGTACATTATAAAGTGACAGCCTGGTTGTCAAGATGACTGATTTCTCAGAAGCATGTTTTAGATTCATGGAGCCATTAGTTGCTATTAGACAAATCAATTTCGAATCAGAGGTTCCGGTAACATAATGGATGGAAGTTAAGTCATATGTGATGTATGACGTAAGTCGTTATATGGCGATAGAAAGTCAGTG
>NW_019439049.1:0-495 GCF_002814215.2 Seriola lalandi dorsalis
ACTATACTATGAGATTTTTTCTGAAATTTTATGCATTACTATACTATGACGTTTTTTGATGTTTTTATGCCTTGCTATACTATGATGTTTTTCCGTAAAATTTTATGCCTTACTATACTATGATATTTTTCATGAAATTTTATGCCTTAGTATACTATGATGTTTTTCCGTAAAATTTTATGCCTTACTATAATATGATGTTTTTCATGAAATTTTATGCCTTGCTATACTATAATGTTTTTTTATGAAATTTTATGTCTTACTATACTATGATGTTTTTTCTTAAAATTTTATGCCTTACTATACTATGATGTTTTTCATGAAATTTTATACCTTACTATTCTATGATGTTTTTTTGTGTAAGTATGCCTTACTATACTATGACGTTTTTTATGAAATTTTTTAAATTACTATACTATGACGTTTTTTTCTCAAAATTTTATGCCTTACTATACTATGATGTTTTTTATGAAATTTTATGCCTTACTATACTAT
>NW_019439050.1:0-523 GCF_002814215.2 Seriola lalandi dorsalis
TTTTATGCCTTACTATACTATGATCTTTTTATGACTTTTTATGCCTCAGTATTGTATGACATTTCATGCCTTACTATACTATGACGTTTTAATGACTTTTTTTGCATTTCTATATTATGATGTTTTTTTTACTTTTTATGCCTTACTATACTATGACGTTTTTTATTACTTTTCATGCCTTACTATACTATGACGTTTTCATGACTTTTATGCCTTACTATAGCATGATGTTTTTATGATTTTTTTTGCGTTACTATATTATGTGTTTTTATGACTTTTTATGCCTTACTATACTATGATCTTTTTATGACTTTTTATGCCTCAGTACTCTATGACTTTTCATGCCTTACTATACTATGACGTTTTAATGACTTTTTTTGCATTACTATACTATGATGTCTTTTTGACTTTTTATGCCTTAATATACTATGATGTTTTTATGCCTTACTATACTATGATGTTTTTATTACTTTTCATGCCTTACTATACTATGATGTTTTCATGACTTTTATGCCTTACTATA
>NW_019439051.1:0-660 GCF_002814215.2 Seriola lalandi dorsalis
ACGTTTCATGCCATACAATACTAGAATGTTTTTTGAAATTTTTTATGCCTTATTATACTATGACATTTTATGCCATACTATACTATGACGTTTTTTGACATTTTTATGCCATATTATACTATGAAGTGTTTTTACTTTTTTATGCCATACTATACTATGACATTTTTTGACAGTTTAAAGCCATATTATGATTTGACGTTTTTTGATATTTTTATACCTTATTATACTATGACGTTTTATGCCATACTATACTATGACGTTTTTTCACATTTTTATGCCGTATTATACTATGATGTTATTTGACATTTTTATGCCTTATTATACTGTGATGTTTGTTGACATTTTTATGCCATACTATACTATGACGTTTTTATGCCATACTATACTATGACGTTTAATGCCCTACTATGCAATGACGTTTTTTGACATTTTTATGCCTCATTATAGTATGACGTTTTTTGACATTTTTTTGCCATACTATTCTATGAGTTTTTTTGGTGTTTTTATGCATTATTATACTATGACGTTTTATGCCATACACTACTATGTCGTTTTTTGAAATTTTTAAGCTTTATTATACTATGACGTTTTTTTTTACGTTTTTATGCCGTATTATACTATGACGTTTTATGCCATACAATACTGTGATGTTTTTTGACA
>NW_019439052.1:0-489 GCF_002814215.2 Seriola lalandi dorsalis
CTGCTCTAACGTATCACAATACAGTACAAGTCCTGAAATGGAAGAAAAATCTTATAAAGACCATTAATATGCTATAGCATTGTGAGCTTTAAATAAAGTGACAGTAATGTACAGGGTTATTAGAAATGGTAGGATACTACAGCACAGTTATGGGGAGCACTCCTGGCTGCAAGCTACAAGTGTAAGATAAAAACAATTCACAATGATTATCAAAGGCAAAGCTTAAAAAATAAAAGACTGCATGGGGCCAGAGAATCTTTCCTAGGGAAATAATGTTCTGTCTTTCTTTCTTTCTTCTTCTTTCTAAACGGATACTGTATCTAGTCTATCTAGTTGTTATGTTTTGACATGAACAAGCAATCACAATCCCACTCAGGAGACAGGAAGCGTGGACCATTTCTTACCTTTGGAGCTGTGTGTAATGTGACATCTTTTGTTACAGGGTGTCTTTGGTCTAAGGGTCAGCTGGTTGGGGTGTTAGGTTAGAAG
>NW_019439053.1:0-487 GCF_002814215.2 Seriola lalandi dorsalis
TTCTATGTAATTTTCAAATGTGGACTGTAGAGAAGGACAGTGAAGCAGCACTTCAGGTGGAACTGTTGGCATGAGAGCAGTTGCGCCCAGGTTGCCACAAGGGGGAACTTCCGCCCACACCCCAGATGCAAACTGGAAAGCCAACTGAGCGCTCTGCGTCGTCATTGCTGCTGAACTTTACCTGTATGTTGCAGCTTAGTGCTTGGTAAAAAAACTACCGATACCTACTTTTGAAAAAGTTTTATTTCCACGCCAATTTCGTAGGAGTTTCTGACATTATTTTGAGCATTTATGTGGAAATATAAAAGTGTGGAAACCCTGCGACAGCCTCAGGCAGCAGGTTTAGACTTGGGAGGCAAGCTAGCTGTCACCGCGGAACATGGGTTTTCTGTAGTCTTGCTGGAGTGTTGCTAAGTTTATTTTTTATTTTTTTATGTTTTTGTGCTTTGGGCATAAGTACATTTTAAAGAGTACAAAGTTCGTTAAC
>NW_019439054.1:0-1121 GCF_002814215.2 Seriola lalandi dorsalis
ATCATAATTGCAAGTATACATACTCTCATTAGGTTGAGTACACCTCAGTCATACACTTGCAAAGCCTGCCTGCCTGTTAGTTATGCTGTAGAAACTGGCCAACGTCTTGGTCAAATTATTCAGCCTCAGGGAGTGGGCAAATCGATTTTGGTGATCTTTACACACTCGTAGGTATTTATTATCATGTCAATGGAATCATAGCTCCAAAATAGAACTGTGTGATCACAGGAAGACGCTTGGTGGTTTGTAGCTCATATATGGCCCTTTGACAGAACTAGCCTGGAGAAGGTGCTACATGTTTGTGCTTCAGGATCCTGTATGGCTACTTCTCTGGGAGCCATCCCTTGGGGTTTTGACGCCATTTAAAGCTCAACCCAGTGATTTTTACATTAAAGGCTCTTAAGGGTAGATGTTGGGCATTTTGGCCTTAATTACTGAGAAGATGGGCTTAAGCAGCCTAGGTTCAATTGATGTCAAATTTTGGTCACTTTTTGCTCTGTTAGATGGACAAATTATGGGTTCAAGTGTTCAGTTAAACCTCATCCTCACAGCAATTATTGCGAGTCCATACACTCTTATTTGCTTGAGTAGGCCCCAGTCATACACTTGCAAACCCTGCCTGTTTGTTCTGCTGCAGAAACTGTCAAATGTGTTGGTCAAATTCTTAGGCCCCAGGGAGTGGGTAAATCAACTTTGGTCAGTTTTCCTCAATTGTAGCTACTTATCATGATGTAATTGAAGTACAGCACAAAAAAGGCGGTGGGATCAATGTAAGATGCTGGTTTGAGCCCTTATGGTTTGGAGCCCCAATATGGTCCTTGAACAGATCTAGCCCGGGGAAGGCGCTAGAAGGTTGTGCTTCAGGATTCTGTGTGGTTAATTCTCTGGGAGTCATCCCTTGGGTTTTGACGCCATTTAAAGCTCAACCCAGTTATTCTTACATTAAAGGCTCTGAAAGTCAGATGTTGGGTGTTTTGGCTTCACATACTGAGAAGATGGGCTTAAGTGACCTCTTCACCTTTAATATCAAACTTATGTCACTTCCTGCTGTGCTAGGTGGACATGTCATGGGTTTTTGTGTTCAGTTAGACCTCCTCTTAACAGCAATCATAATTGCAAGT
>NW_019439055.1:0-511 GCF_002814215.2 Seriola lalandi dorsalis
ATTTGTATAAAAGAACATATGTCCAGTCTCCTCCTCACTGGTGTTCTTGTGTATGTGATGGCCCTCTTTGGCTGTGATCACCCTCCCATGGTAATCACAGACCACCTCACCAGTCTGAAATCTGCGGGTGGCAACGACACCCTTGCCTTTCCCTTTGACATCGGTGACCAGTAGTCCTCTCCACCTCTGAGAGATGGTCATTTTCTGGATGTGTCTAGAATCCATGACCATGTCCACCGCTTTCCTCTCCTCAAGAGTGAGGTTAGAGGGGGGGACTTTGGCCTCGGACAACGCTGCTGACACTTTTAACCTTAGCTGATCGGCCTCAGTTGCGGTTAAGTTGTTTTTTCTTATAGCAGATTCTGTAGCTGTAATCAAATCCACTGTAGGTAGCTCTTTTGGTGTCATGGCGAAATTTAAGCCCTTGGCTAGGATCTCCTTTTCAGGTTGGGTGAGTTCCCTGTCTGACAAATTCTTAACCCATCTATTATGTGTTTCTTTCTGTGCTGGA
>NW_019439056.1:0-346 GCF_002814215.2 Seriola lalandi dorsalis
GTGACGGCTCAGGGTTCCTACAGCGAGCTGTGCTCCTCCGATCCGGACACGGCGTCTATGCCCGGACATACTGTCGTTACACAGCTCTGTTCCCACAGCAGCGAGAGCAACTGCACACACCAGCTTCCTGTGAGTACATTTTCAAAATAAAATGGGGGGGTTTAAGTTTAGTTTGCAAAAGTAACTAACCACCATTTCAATTGCACAGTGTCTGTTTTTGTGCGGATTTCCATTCTGCTTGTTTTAAGCTGAACTGGGGTGAAGACGTGGGTTGTTAACAGCCTGCTTTTTGCAGGTTGAAACAGTTTGCACCGCGGCAGAGGATCATCGCCGGTCACATTTATCC
>NW_019439057.1:0-346 GCF_002814215.2 Seriola lalandi dorsalis
AGTTTATAGACGTGAGTTCGACATCAGGTTGAAACTAACACAAGGAAACTGTAAAGTGCCTCCTGAACACACAAGTGCAAATCTAAAGACCGTAACTCTGACGTTCCACAGGATTTCTAATTCTATAATCTGTTCTCATAAAACTTTCTCTGGTTTATTGCCAAGTGGATTTTCAACATACAAGGAATTTACTTTGGTGTGGGTGACAATAAACATAAGAAGAAGAAAACAAATATGAACAGACATCTTCGGTATAAATACATGAATGTAAATACGTGGCTGCAGGTTTCTGCAGGTCGTACTGTTCGTGCTGTTTGACGTGAACTCAGAACCCGTCAGATAATCG
>NW_019439058.1:0-564 GCF_002814215.2 Seriola lalandi dorsalis
GAGGAGGAGGAGGAGGAGATATATGTTTCTCTGTCATTGTGACAGACAGAGTAACCAAGAGTATCAGAGCAGTTCAGATTCCAGGAGTGATTGTTCCATCCAAACACAGAATCTTTCATATTTCCTCTCCTGCTGATTCCTCTGTAACTCACTGATATCTCAACATGTCCGCTCCACTTGACCTCCCAGTAACAGCGACCAGTCAGACCAGTTGAACAGAGCAGCTGAGGTCGAAGGTCAAATCTGTCTGGATGATCAGGATATGACTGATCCTCCTCCACATGTTTCACCTTCCTGTTGTCGTCAAACAGTTTGATCTGTCTGTTCACTGTGTTTGTGTCGATTGTGAGTTCACAGGAATCTGATGGAGAGAACAAGACACAGCTGCAGTTATTGATCATCTGATCAGTTATTGACAGTTTGATGATGACTCCTGACATCAGTGATGTGACAGTTTGAAGACGGTTGAATGTGCTGCTTTGTTTTCATCGATCACATTAAAAACACACTTACACTTCTTCAGACCTGGTGTCAACCATCGGACTCCATCAGGCTCCGCCCTGA
>NW_019439059.1:0-474 GCF_002814215.2 Seriola lalandi dorsalis
AAAAACGTCATAGTATATTAAGGCATAAAAGGTCATAAAAACGTCATAGTAAGGTAAGGCATCAAATTAAATACTATTGTGAGGCATAAAAATGCCAAAAAACGTCATAGTATAGTATGGCAAAAAATGTCAAAAGAACACCATCGTATATTAAGGCATAAAAGGTCCTAAAAACGTTATAGTATGGTAATGCATCAAATGAAATACAATTGTGAGGCATAAAAATGCCAAAAAACGTCATAGGATAGTATGGCATAAAATGTCAAAAAAACATCATAGTATATTAAGGCATAAAAGGTCCTAAAAACGTTATAGTATGGTAATGCATCAAATGAAATACAATTGTGAGGCATAAAAATGCCAAAAAACGTCATAGGATAGTATGGCAAAAAATGTCAAAAAACGTCATAGTATAGTATGGCAAAAAATGTCAAAAAAACATCATAGTATATTAAGGCATAAAAGGTCATAAAA
>NW_019439060.1:0-530 GCF_002814215.2 Seriola lalandi dorsalis
TAATGCTGCAACAGAATAGTTGAACATCAGACCACATGCTCAACACTCCACTTGTTGATAATAAAGGACATCGTGGTTATAAAAGGATTTGGCCATAGGCGGTCCAGCCATTAACTGTACGTTATGACCTAGTCCTGTTCATGTCACTAGTTCCAGTGGCAAACAGTTGCCCTGGTTTCATTAGAAATTAAAGTATTTTGTTTGTGTAATTAGCTGAGACTTCCCCTGCAGAGCTTCTTCCTCATGCAACCGTCCAATGAAGAAAGAAAAGCCACAAAAACAAAAAAATTATGTGTTGTGTCTTTTGCATTTTGTTGACCTCTCTGGACCACCACCATTTTCCTTCTCTATTTTGTTGCTTCATGTTGATGCTTATTTTACAGGCTGGAGTGTTTAGTGCTGTTTAACTGTGGTGTGTTATTCAGAGAGAGGTTTCTTGTATTTAGTTCACCCTCTTGAATAGAAATGAAGTGAATGTTTTCATTGGGAACTGACAAAGGAAGATATAGTGGCCTTCAAGAGGATTCCTT
>NW_019439061.1:0-1119 GCF_002814215.2 Seriola lalandi dorsalis
GCACAGAACCCACAGAACTCAGAGAGTGATGCACAGAACCCACAGAACCCACAGAGTGACGCACAGAACCCACAGAACTCAGAGAGTGATGCACAGAACACACAGAGTGACGCACAGAACCCACAGAGTGACACACAGAACCCACAGAACTCACAGAGTGATGCACAGAACCCACAGAGTGACACACAGAACCCACAGAGTGACACACAGAACCCACAGAACTCACAGAGTGATGCACAGAACACACAGAGTGACGCACAGAACCCACAGAGTGACACACAGAACCCACAGAACTCACAGAGTGACACACAGAACCCACAGAGTGACACACAGAACCCACAGAACTCACAGAGTGATGCACAGAACCCACAGAGTGACACACAGAACTCACAGAGTGACACACAGAACCCACAGAACTCACAGAACCCACAGACTGATGCACAGAACCCACAGAGTGACACACAGAACTCACAGAACCCACAGAACTCACAGAACCCACAGGACAGTGACAGTGAGGAGGAGAACATGCAGGTTGAAATGCAGAGTGGTTATTCCTTTGTGAGAGTCAGAACCTTCCTCAAAGAAACGAAGGGGATGAGGGTGAAGGTTGAGGAGTATTTTCCTGACCTGCAGCTCTTCCATGACTCTGTCAGGTTGTTCTTGAAGAACGCAGGGAGAGTCGGGCAGCCGTCTTTCACTGATCCAGAGATCTTTAGACTGAAGAAACTGTTGCTGAAGGTTCCAGCTACAATGGCTAATAATGAATAAGTTTAATGTTCTGTTCTTTTATTTACTTCTTTTGTTTTTGTCACGATGTTGCTTTATATTAAACATGTGTGACTTTAAACTTGGCTCTTTAAATATTAATGGAGCTAGAGAAGATGTTAAAAGAGCCTCTTTGTTCAGTCTGATTAACATCAAGAAGATCAATGTCATGTTCCTGCAGGAAACTCACAGCACTGCTGATAATGAATGTGACTGGAAGAGGGAATGGAGTGGGGGGGCTGTACTCAGTCATAAGAGCAGTAACAGTGGGGGAGTTGGTTTTCTCTTCTCTAGAGATTTCTTACCTTGTTCCTACACTGTTGAAGAAATCATTCCAGGTCGGCTGCTCAAAGT
>NW_019439062.1:0-511 GCF_002814215.2 Seriola lalandi dorsalis
CTTGCCCAAGGACACTTCGACATGAAGACTGGAGGAACCGAGAATTGAAACCACCAACCTTCTGATTAGCAGATGACCCTCCGCTCTACCTCCTGAGCAGAAGTAGAAGTAAGTACTTCCCACTGAAATAAAAGTAATTCCTTCCTAAAGCTGTAAATTAAATTTATAATGGAAATACTCAAGTAAAGTATGAGTACCTCAAGACTACATTTAAGTACAGTACTGATACAAAGGAGGCGGTTTACTTCTCCAGTAGTTTCTGTAAAAATTTTTTAAAAAACTTCATGCTGTGATTTGCTGAACTAAAATTAAGCAGCGTTCTTAGCAAAAAACATTTGACCCATAAGCTCAGGCTCCTCAAAACAACATTTTTTTTAAATTCAAAAACACAATTAACAGCTCACATCTGTGTCTGACTCTCCTCATTAAACTCTTTGTAAAAGCGAGAGAGTGAGAGAGAGCAATCAATACCGACATCATAAGCATGGCCTTGCCAGAGTGGCTGTCTCAA
>NW_019439063.1:0-475 GCF_002814215.2 Seriola lalandi dorsalis
GTCCATCTGGAAAATTCAAAAAGCCAAACTTGCACATGCCAGATTTTGGGTTCTCTGGTCCAAAGTTAGATGGTCCTAAGTTGGACCTGAAATCACCAGACCTAGATATCTCTGGTCCCAGTCTCAGTGGTGGAATAAATACACCAGACCTAAATATGCCTAAGGTGGACCTCAAAAGCCCAAAGCTAGATCTCAATACCCCAAAGCTCAATGTAGACATGCCAGAGCTTCATGCCCCAGACTGGGATGTTAATGCTCCCTCTGGCAAATTGAAAATGCCAAAATTTAACCTTTCGGGCTCGTTGCCAAAAGGACCAAATATGGACATAAACACAGATCTGGATGCTCCAGATTTGAGTCTCAAAGCTCCAAAGATAAAGGGTGGAATTGATGCCCCTGACATGGACTTACCAAACATGGACCTTAAAGCCCCAAAGTTAGACATTAATACTCCTAACATCAACATTGGCTCACC
>NW_019439064.1:0-554 GCF_002814215.2 Seriola lalandi dorsalis
ATTTTGAAGAACTCCTCTATTTGTTTTCCTATGTACTTTACAAATTCTTCATCTTGTAACCACTTATGCTGAAAACACCATCTAGGTGGGTCTTTTGTCAATCTGTCGTCTTTATATACCAAGCAGCATGGTGCGTGGTCTGAGATCACAATACTATCGTAGAAACTGTCGTGAGTTTTGGACCGTAGTTCTGAGGAGATTAAAAAATAGTCAATTCTTGAGTATGTTTGAAATGAGCTGGAGTAACATGAGTAGGTTTTAGCTTGTGGGTTACATTCTCTACATAGATCTACCAACCCCAGATCTTTTATAAAGCGGTGAAGAGTTGTTCTGCATCCATTATGTGACTGGTCTATTCCTGTGGATCTGTCCATATCAGGGTTTAATGTACAATTAAAATCTCCTCCCATTATATAAGATCCTCCTGACGCTGACAAGGTAAGGAACAGATCTACATAAAAATTTGCATCATCTATATTGGGTCCATACACATTCACTAAATTAAGATTTTCTGTTAATAATGTACCTTGGATTATTAAGTATCTTCCCAATCT
>NW_019439065.1:0-621 GCF_002814215.2 Seriola lalandi dorsalis
GGGGGCGTTGCTGCGGCGACAGCAGCACACGGACACGCCACCTGGCTGTTGGCTGACCCTCACCCGTTGTACTCGCAGTGTGAACAGCACTGTTGGCTCTACTCAGCCTTATCGGCCGTTTAGCTGAGTCAGCTTCACATTGGCCGTTTGACCTACAGTTTGACCATTTTATGCTCCGAGCCGGTTCCAGGTTTTTCTTCAACACGTCATGAAGTTGTATTCAAATCATACAACGACAGTCTCAGGCGTGTCTTTTACAGCTTGTTTTATGTATCGTGCATTTGTGCTCAGCTCTCTTTACCGACACTCACATCCAAAACTCGCCGACGCAACGACACCCTCATCTCGTTGCATTAAAAGCAAACAGTAGATGAATTGAACCGGAACAGGAGTCAGAGCTGGATGTTATCATGAACTCTGAAGCCAACGTTAGACTCTCTGCATCCGTGACTATGCTCAGGTCCACGTGATGTCAATTTAGACGTCGGAGCGTGTACACGAGGCTCTGGCGCGACCGGTTTGTCACGTCCGCTCGGACGCCGCGCTCCACTGGGTCCCGACTGCACACGAGCTGGAAAACAAACATGGACGCCAAGTTTGAAGAGAGGCTGCGTGAGGAGG
>NW_019439066.1:0-567 GCF_002814215.2 Seriola lalandi dorsalis
TTTTTATGAATTTTTATGCCTTACTATACTATGACGTTTTATGCGTTAATATACTATAATGTTTTTATCACTTTTTATGCCTTACTCTACTATGACGTTTTCATCAATTTTTATGCCTTACCTTCTCTGATGCTTTTATCACTTTTTATGCCTTACTGTACTATGTCATTTTCATGCCTTACTATACTATGACGTTTTTATCACTTTTTATGCCTTACTATACTATACTGTTTTTATCACTTTTTATGCCTTACTATTCTTTGATGTTTTTATCACTTTTTATGCCTTACTATAGTCATTTTCATGCCTTACTATACTATGATGTTTTTATCACTTTTTATGCCTTAATATACTATGATGTTTTTATCACTTTTTATGCCTTACTATTCTTTGATGTTTTTATCACTTTTTATGCCTTACTATACTATTTCATTTTCATTCCTTACTATACTATGACATTTTTATGACTTTTCATGCCTTACAATACTATGACATTTTTATCACTTTTTACGCCGTACTATACTATGATGTTTTTAACACTTTTTATGCCTTACTATACTATGATGT
>NW_019439067.1:0-495 GCF_002814215.2 Seriola lalandi dorsalis
TGTGTGTGTGCGTGCATGCGTGTGTGTGTGTATAGAGGTTAGGAGGTTTCTCATGTTTCCAGTGCTTAACAGAGCTTTGCACTCCAGTATGTTACACATGTCTGAATAAGTCATTATTTCATACAGGAATGAGGTTACCTCATTCTGACACCACACACTTCAGTGGCAAGCCGCAGGGGTGTGTGTGTGTGTGTGTGTGTGGGTGTGTGTGTGTGTGTGTGTCTTTCTGAATGGACATTTTAAAACCTGAGTTGTTTAGTTGTAGCTTGGCCATAAAGGAATTTATGGAATAGTCACTGAAAGTCTGAACTCAACTTTTTGTGTAAAGATATCACTGACTTACTATTAAAGAGCAACTGGACCATAGAATGAACAGTTTTCAGTAGCGTTGTAAAATTATTGGATCCTGTTCTGGCTGATTGTTACGGGGCCTGAGATGCAAAGTCAGAAACAGCCTGTAAAACAAGTCATGACAGAGTGATTAGGATCCATCAT
>NW_019439068.1:0-479 GCF_002814215.2 Seriola lalandi dorsalis
GAAAACAGCTCATCCGCTCGTTTACTCACGGTACCGGTGAGATCAGATTCTGGCAGCAGCCCAGATCAATCCACACAGACTCCGGTCTCTTTCATTTCCACGTTGACTGGCGTCCTTTCCGGCGTTCAGATGGGCTATTTTTCAACTTGCTTGTAGGAGCGGTCAGTAAATCAACGCGCATTCACTCTTTCGTAGTGTCACAATAACACTTTCTTTTATTGCATAACAGCAACAGCAAAATAAATAAAGATCATCTTAAACAGAAAACTCGCTTTATGTCAAAACGCGGTTGAAAAATAGTTTGCCCTTCCGCTCTCTAGCCAAACACACCCCCTACCTGTGCTCAGGTGACGTCTACTTATAGAGTTAACACCCCCTGACATCATCATTGCATCATCATAATCATTTTAGCAATATCACGTCAACATAAACAGTAGTATCTCATCATGATTTGATATGTAGGTGACAGCATGATTATA
>NW_019439069.1:0-618 GCF_002814215.2 Seriola lalandi dorsalis
ACATGGCTTAGTCTCGAATCAGGTGAGAAAAGAAAAATAAAAGAAACAAAGAAATGAAACAAATGAAAAACAATGGAAACAGTGAATACAAACTTGTAGTATTTGTTAGTATATGATTTAACAGCTGAAAATATCTCAGAGCATTTAAATGGAATCATATGTGATCCATCAGAAATACATTATTGTCTGTCTGATGGATCTGATATGATCCTATTGCATCCATCTTTAAGTCATAGTTAAAAACACAAATTATTATTATTATTATTATTATTATTATTATTATTATTATATAATATTATAAATAAAATTAATATTATTATTATTAAACTTGTTATTTTCTACTGAAATCATTTCCATGACATGACTCTGAATTTAGTCAGTGTAGGTAATTTACCCTGCGTGTAAAAACAGGAAAAAGCAACAGAAAAAAAAGAGCTCAAATTCCACTCAACTAGAAGAATTGTACGAATCATTTTACATGTATGTTTAGATGTCAGTCTGAACTGTAGATACAAATCTAAAAGGAGAAAATCTGCCATTAAACCCTATTCACACTTACAAAATGACAAAACAAAGTGAATGTTTACCGTGTGTCTGTCGTGTTAAAGGCTGTCTGAG
>NW_019439070.1:0-584 GCF_002814215.2 Seriola lalandi dorsalis
TAAAGTTGTTCAAGCTGCTGAATGAGAACAATGGTTTTGGATTGAACCTTGTCAGACATTGGTTTTTGAACCCATAAAACACAAGGAAGGAAGAACAGAGAGCAGGTTTGCAAGCGTGAAAACAATAATCTATCAAATGTTTCATCAAAAACTAAAGATTAAAATATTAAACTGATAAAAAGGAATAGAATAGTTTATTCAGGCGACAAAATCACTCACTTAGTTCATACAACAGTGCTTTTTTTTTTTTTTTTTTAAATATATCTGTTCTTCTTGCTCTTCATGCTCTTCATGTTCTTCGGGCTCTTCCTTGTTGACCTGAGATGTTTTGAGTCCAAAAAACAACATCATCAATACAAACAACAAATGACTTAAAAATTGTAAACAGGATATTATTTTACCTTGTCTTCTGCAACAGCACAGTACCAGACCAACTGCTATGATTAGTATGACCACAATGACTCCAATCACCCAGAGTCTGATACCTGGAACATTGACTGAAGAAAAATAATCAGTTACTTGAACTGTCCCTCGATGCCTCATGATGCTGTTTTGTGTTTAGATTGTTGCAGGTCACACAGATA
>NW_019439071.1:0-505 GCF_002814215.2 Seriola lalandi dorsalis
AAAAGTCATAAAAAGGTGAGAGTATGGCAAGGTGTAAAACAAGATAGTATTGTAATGCATAAAAATGCAAAAATACGTCATAGTGTATTATGGCATAAAATGTCAAAAAAAGTCATAGTATAGTATGGCATAAAATGTCAAAAAAACAACATAGCATTTTAAGTCATAAAAAGGTGATAGTATGGCAAGGTATAAAACAACATAGTATTATGAGGCATAAAAATGCCAAAAAACATCACAGTATAGTATGGCATAAATCGTCAAAAAACGTCCTAGTATAGTATGGCATAAAATGTCAAAAAAACAACATAGCATTTTAAGTCATAAAAGGCCATAAAAAGGTGAGAGTATGGCAAGGTATAAAACAACATGGTATTGTAAGGCATAAAAATGCCAAAAAATGTCTCAGTGTATTATGGCACAAAATTTAAAAAAAAACGTCATAGTATAGTATGGCATAAAATGTCCAAAAAAACAACATAGCATTTTAAGTCATAAAAAGGTG
>NW_019439072.1:0-532 GCF_002814215.2 Seriola lalandi dorsalis
TGCTAAAACAACAGGGATTAGGAGGAAGTCAAACGTTAATATTATCATTATGAACTAAGTCTTTTGACATCCTTTTGTGTGCAATTAATCCCTGTATTTTATGGAAGAAATCGTGAGCCATAAACGTAAGATCATGTATTTGCAATAAGAGCTTGAATGATAATATATTACATCCTTGCTTTTTTGTAAACCCGATCATCTCAAGGAGAAATTTTTATCAACAGCCAACAGTTTGGAACTATACAGAATCTGGTGTCAGTGTCACAGTGAGGTGGTTCTTTCATGTGGTGAGATTAGTGTAGTGTAATAGCAACCACAAAATACAGTTGGACAGAAAGGAAAACACGCATTTCATTCTATGTTTTTTTTTTAATTGAATCATATGTATTGTTATAATTCAGTTTTGCACATATGTGTAAATATCTAAATTAGTACATGTTCTTTAATTTAGTTACTAAAGTTATTTCTCATGTGTAAGTGTAGTTGTGACCTGGTAGTATTCATGAACTGATCATTTCAACATTTTAGAAGT
>NW_019439073.1:0-497 GCF_002814215.2 Seriola lalandi dorsalis
ATACTATGGTGGTTTTATGCCTTATTATACTATGACGGTTTTTGACATTTTTATGGCTTATTATACTATGACGTTTTTTGACATTTTTATGCCTTATTATACTGTGACTTTTTTTGACATTTTCATGCCTTAATACACTATGATGTTTTTATTCCTTATTATAGTATTACGTTTTTTGACATTTTACGCCATACTATACTATGACGTTTTTATGCCTTATTATACTAGACGTTTTTTGGCATTTTTATGCCTTAATATACTATGACGTTTTTTGACACTTTTATGCCTTACTATACTATGACATTTTTATGCCTTAATATACTATGACATTTTTTGACATTTTATGCCTTACTATACTATGGTGTTTTTATGCCTTATTATACTATGACAGTTTTTGACATTTTTATGGCTTATTATACTGTGTCGTTTTTTGACATTTTATGCCATACTATACTATGGCGTTTTTATGCCTTATTATACTAGACGTTTTTTGGCAT
>NW_019439074.1:0-451 GCF_002814215.2 Seriola lalandi dorsalis
TTGGCAGAATCCCTCAGAGCCTGAGGATCTTGGTAAAGACTCCCAGTATTCAGGTCGTGTTCAGGTTCTTGAAGCAGAGAGAGGACGCTCCACTCTGAGAATCACTGACCTGACAGAGAGAGAATCAGCTGATTATCGCTTCAAATTCAAAACGCAAAGCTTTGAATGGAGGAGCAGTTTACCTGGTACAACTCTGACTGTCACAGGTACAGATCAACACAAACTGACAAACAGATGTTGATTACAAGCTAAAATTAAAAGACAAAAAGCACCAAAATAGATTTTATGGTTCTTGTAACTTTTGTATTAACATCCATTCCCACTGTTGTTTGGGGTATAAATTATTATTAGTCACTGATGTTTCAAAGTGTTTCACTCAGAACTATAAAGATTATTGTACATCTGTGTGTGTTTTGTATTTTTCAGCTGTTAACCAATAACATTGTGGGTT
>NW_019439075.1:0-527 GCF_002814215.2 Seriola lalandi dorsalis
GACCCCAGGATTCTGGCCTGCTTCACTGTCAACCTGTTTACTCGTATTTATATATACTACACGCAAAAACCTCACCCACATTGAGAGATCCCGCCCCTCACTCACCGCCCTGCGGCTGTAGACTCGTTAGCATCGAGCATGTGATAGTTCAACCTGTCAGTCACCGACTCTTCACTCCGCCAGCTCTACAGCAGTACTGCAGTACAAGTACTACAGTTCTACTACAGCAGTACTACAGTGCTACTGTATCAGTAATCCTCCTCACTCACCTCAGAGTTGTATATATCGATGATAAATAATTAACATATATAATTTCTAAATTCAACAACATAATTAACATAACATAACATCTAAATAGAATATTTTAATTTGATTTGAATAAGGTTATACTCTTTGAGTGTGGTCTGTTGTTAATGACCCAGTGTGAACGTCACAGTGAGATGGTTTGGGCTCAACTAGGGGTGGGCGATATGGCAAAAATATCATATCACGATTTTTTAAAAATAAAATCACGATTTCGATTTTAT
>NW_019439076.1:0-584 GCF_002814215.2 Seriola lalandi dorsalis
GTGTGTGTGAGTGTGTGTGTTGCAGTTTAGTGCCACAGAAATTCAACTTCTTCTTCTTCTTCTTCTCTGAGTCACAGTTCAGGGGTCGAATCCTTCGGAGGACGAGGTCACACCTTCGTATCCGTCGTAGACTGTGAAGGATCCTTTCCCCATGGTAACGGTCCAGGAGAGCGACCCAGGTGAATAACACCTGCCTATCAACTGCTTCCATTATCAGTTACCTGATGCAGAATCACAATCCACAGCAACAAAGATACAACAGATGTTTAGTAAATGTTACGCCCATTACCTGGTGACACAACACTGGATTTGGTCCGACAATAGTAACATGTATGTATATATTTGTATATATATTTATTAATAATAATAATAATAATAATAAACTTTATTTAGTACAGCACCTTTTATACAAGAAATGTGGCACAAAGTGTTTTACAACAAAGAAATTACCTGCACAAAGTTCTTCACATGAAAAGACATAAAAACATCATTAAACATTAAAAGCATCGATGTAAAATGAAATAAAATAATGAATAAAATAATAAATCATAAAAAGACATTTAAAAGAAGAATTTCAGAGACAG
>NW_019439078.1:0-622 GCF_002814215.2 Seriola lalandi dorsalis
TTTTTTTTGCCTTACTATACTATGACTTTTTTTGACATTTTTTTTGCCTTAGTATACTGTGACGTATTTTGGCGTTTTTTTGCCTTACTATATTATGACGTTTTATGCCTTACTATACTATGACTTTTTATGCCTTACTATACTGTGACGTTTTTTGGCGTTTTTTTTGCCTTACTATACTATGACTTTTTTTGACATTTTTTTTGCCTTAGTATACTGTGACGTATTTTGGCGTTTTTTTGCCTTACTATATTATGACGTTTTATGCCTTACTATACTATGACTTTTTATGTCTTACTATACTGGGACGTTTTTTGTCATTTTTTTTGCCTTACTATACTATGACTTTATATGCCTTGCTATACTATGACTTTTTATGCCTTACTATACTATGACTTTTTATGTCTTACTATACTGGGACGTTTTTTGTCATTTTTTTTGCCTTACTATACTATGACTTTTTACGCCTTACTATACTATGACTTTTTATGTCTTACTATACGATGACATTTTTTTCATTTTTTTTACCTTACTGTACTATGATTTTTTTGCCTTACTATACTATGACTTTTTATGCCTTACTATACTATGACTTTTTTTGCCTTACTATACTATGACTTTT
>NW_019439078.1:642-1959 GCF_002814215.2 Seriola lalandi dorsalis
TTTGTCTTTTTTTTTGCCTTACTATACTATGACGTTTTTTGGCTTTTTTTTGCCTTACTATACTATGACTTTTTATGCCTTACTATACTATGACTTTTTATGCCTTACTATACTATGACGTTTTTTGGCTTTTTTTTTTGCCTTACTATACTATGACGTTTTTTGCCTTACTATACTATGAGTTTTTATGCCTGACTATATTATGATGTTTTTTGGCTTTTTTTTGCTTAACTATACTGTGACGTTTTTTCTCATTTTTTTTGCCTTACTATACTATGACTTTTTTTGCCTTACTATACTATGACTTTTTATGTCTTACTATACTGGGACGTTTTTTGTCATTTTTTTGCCTTACTATACGATGACATTTTTTTCATTTTTTTTACCTTACTGTACTATGATTTTTTTGCCTTACTATACTATGACTTTTTATGCCTTACTATACTATGACTTTTTTTGCCTTACTATACGATGACATTTTTTTCATTTTTTTTACCTTACTGTACTATGACTTTTTTTGCCTTACTATACTATGACTTTTTTTGCCTTACTATAGGATGACATTTTTTGTCATTTTTTTTTGCCTTACTGTACTAAGATTTTTTTGCCTTACTATACTATGACTTTCTATGCCTTACTATACTATGACGTTTTTTCTCATTTCTTTTGCCTTACTATACTATGACTTTTTTTGCCTTACTATACTATGACTTTCTATGCCTTACTATACTATGACGTTTTTTCTCATTTCTTTTGCCTTACTATACTATGACTTTTTTTGCCTTACTATACTATGACGTTTTTTCTCATTTTTTTTGCCTTACTATACTATGACGTTTTTTGGCTTTTTTTTGCCTTACTATACTATGACTTTTTATGCCTTACTATACTATGACTTTTTTTGCCTTACTATACTATGACTTTTTTTGCCTTACTATACTATGACATTTTTTGTCATTTTTTTTACCTTACTGTACTATGATTTTTTTGCCTTACTATACTATGACTTTTTATGCCTTACTATACTGTGATGTTTTTTGGCGTTTTTTTGCCTTACTATACTATGACGTTTTTTGTCTTTTTTTTTTGCCTTACTATACTATGACTTTTTATGCCTTGCTATACTATGACTTTTTATGTCTTACTATACTGGGAAGTTTTTTGTCATTTTTTTTGCCTTACTATACTATGACTTTTTATGCTTTATTATACTATGACTTTTTATGTCTTACTATACTGGGATGTTTTTTGTCATTTTTTTTGCCTTACTATACTATGACTTTTTATGCCTTGCTATACTATGACTTTTTTTGCCTT
>NW_019439079.1:0-485 GCF_002814215.2 Seriola lalandi dorsalis
GAATACACACCTGTAGTCTCACACACATCAGTTTTCTGGGTTGCGTGAAATCATTAAGAACTAACTGATGACTTTGCATCAAGGAAAGTAAGACAGGTCAGGCTTTAGATGACAGTTGTGCAATGTAAAATGTGTGTGTCTTGTTTGAAGTGTGCATTAGTTTAATGATTAATTCTCTTTGGTGTGTTGATCTATTTGTGGGATGAAGAGTTTGTGCAATTAGTATTCTACAATTCTCTATTTTATTTGTACACTGTAAATGCAAACATTGTTCTGACTTAAGATGAAACAGTGCATTTAACTTAATTCATACTAGTTTTTTAAGTTTACTTACTTACATCAAGTTTTCTGCACTTTTTATATACATACTTGTTTCATTAAGGTATATGAACTTAGTTTTTTTGAGTGTGTGGCATGGTTCGTGGTATGAGACTTAAGTTACTGAGCTGTGCACCCCAGTGCGCATGTCCATTTCCGGTTAGCGC
>NW_019439080.1:0-484 GCF_002814215.2 Seriola lalandi dorsalis
AACATAGTATGCTAAGGCATAGAACAACAGAGTATACTAAGGCATAAAAATGCCAAAAAATGATATGGTACACTAACCCATAAAAATGCCAAAAATGTCATAGTATAGTATGGCATAAAACGTCAAAAAAACATCATAGTATATTAAGGCATAAAAAGTCATAAAAACAACATAGTATGCTAAGGCATAGAAATACAGAGTATAGTAAGTCATAAAAAAGCCAGAAAATAACATAGTATAGTAAGGCATAAAATTGACAAAAAATGTCATAGCATAGTATGGCATAAAACGTCAAAAAAACATCATAGTTTATTAAGGCATAAAAAGTCATAAAAACAACATAGTATGCTAAGGCATAGAACAACAGAGTATAGTAAGTCATAAAAATGCCAAAAAATGATATGGTACACTAACCCATAAAAATGCCAAAAATGTCATAGTATAGTATGGCATAAAATGTCAAAAAAACATCATAGTTTATTAA
>NW_019439081.1:0-472 GCF_002814215.2 Seriola lalandi dorsalis
TGGGACGTTTTTTGACAATTTTATGCCATACAATACTATGACGTTTTTAGACATTTTTATGGCATACAATACTATGACGTTTTTTTACATTTTTATGTCATACTATACTATGATGTTTTTATGACTTACTATACTGAGATGTTTTTTGACATTTTTATGCCATACTATACTATGACGTTTTAAGAAAATTTTATGACTTGCAATACTATGATGTTTTTTAACATTTTATGCCTTACAATACTTTGATGTTTTTTGATATTTTATGCCCTACTATAGCATGACAGTTTTATGAATTTTTATGCCTTACAATACTGAGACGTTTTTGACATTTTTATGCCAGACTATACTATGATGTTTTTAGAGAATGTTATGCCATACTATACTGTGACTTTTTTTTTACATTTTTATGGCATACAATACTATGATGTTTTTATGCCTTACTATACTGAGATGTTTTTTTGACATTTTTATG
>NW_019439082.1:0-461 GCF_002814215.2 Seriola lalandi dorsalis
ACTCCAGTAAATCAGATAATGCTATCATGGAATAGCTTAAATATAAAGACCAGATTTGACCTCTGACCCAGCACTGAAAGCTGCCTAAAATTGACCACATTAAATGTCTGGTTGATAACAGGAGGTGTGATACAGGATGGAAAGCCAACACTTGTTGGAAAGAAGAGAATGTAAACTTTAAATAGTGATAATGGCGGTCACTTCTGCCATTAGCGTGCACAAAACATCATGGGTTAAGCGACTGTGCTGTTCAAGAAGCACTGAGTCCAGAATTCTTCTAGCCATGCCAATAAGACGTTCCCAAGACCCGCCCATATGCGAAGCATGCGGGGGGTTGAACTCCCATGAGCATCCTTGTTGGTTTAGGTACCTCTGCACAGTCGGGTCTGGTTGGTTTTTACTTATTCCAAGATCCTTGCATGCTCCCATGAAGTTGGTGCCGCAATCAGACATGAGTTGTT
>NW_019439084.1:0-605 GCF_002814215.2 Seriola lalandi dorsalis
TACACTATGACTTTTTTATGCCTTAGTATACTACAAAGTTTTTATGATTTTTTATGCCTTACTATACCATGACGTTTTTTTCACTCTTTATTCCTTACTATACTATGTCGTTTTCATACTTCACTATACTATGACGTTTTTATGACTTTTTATAGCTTACTATACTATGAAGTTTTTTTCACTTTTTATGCTTTACTATACTTTAATGTTTTTTTCATTTTTTAATGCCTTACTATACTTTGACTTTTTTTTTAAATGTTTATGCCTGACTATACTATGACATTTTTTTGAGTTTTTATGCCTTACTATAATATGACGTTTTTATGCCTTAGTATACGACAAAGTTTTTATGACTTTTTATGCCTTACTATACCATGATGTTTTTTTCACTTTTTATGCCTTACTCTACTATGACGTTTTTTATAACTTTTTATGCATCACTATACTATGTTTTTATGTCTTGCTATAGTATGTCTTTTTGTGACTTTTTATGCCTTACTATACTATGTCGTTTTCATACTTCACTATACTATGACGTTTTTATGACTTTTTATAGCTTACTATACTATGAAGTTTTTTTCACTTTTTATGCTTCACTATACTTT
>NW_019439085.1:0-491 GCF_002814215.2 Seriola lalandi dorsalis
CTATGACGTTTTATGCCATACTATACTATGATGTTTTTTTGATATTATATGCCATACTATACTATGATGTTTTTTTGATATTATATGCCATACTATACTATGATGTTTTTTGACATTTATATGCCATACTATACTATGATGTTTTTTGACATTTTATGACATACTATACTATGGTGTTTTTATATTTTTATGCCATTCTATACTATGACGTTTTATTAAATATAATACTATGACGTTTTATGATATTTTAATGCCATACTATACTATGATGTTTTTTGACATTTTATGACATACTATACTATGGCGTTTTTATATTTTTATGCCATACTATACTATGGCGTTTTGTGATATTTTTCTGCCATACTATACTGTGACTTTTTATGCCATACTATACTATGATGTTTTTTGACATTTTATAACATACTATACTATGGTGTTTTTATATTTTTATGCCATACTATACTATGACATTTTATTACATATAATACTAT
>NW_019439086.1:0-495 GCF_002814215.2 Seriola lalandi dorsalis
ACAATGTTGTTTTAATCCTTACCATACTATGACCTTTTATGCCTTTATATACGATGATGTTTATTTCACGTTTCGTGCCATACTATACTATGACGCTTTTTGAAATTTTTATGCCATACTATAATATGTCGTTTTATGGCATTTTTATGGCTTACAATAGTATATCATTTGATGCCTTACCATACTATGACGTTTTTAGGACCTTTTATGCCTTAATGTAATATGATGTTTTTTTGATGTTTTGTGCCATACTATACTATGACGTTTTTTGACTTTTTATGCCTTACTCTACTATGTCGTTTTAATCCTTACCATATTATAACCTTTAAGCCTTAATATACAATGATGTTTTTTTCACGTTTAATGCCATACTATACTATGACGTTTTTTGAAATTTTTATGCCATATGACGTTTTTTGACATTTTTATGCCTTACTCTACAATGTTGTTTTAATCCTTACCATACTATGACCTTTTATGCCTTTATATACGATG
>NW_019439087.1:0-518 GCF_002814215.2 Seriola lalandi dorsalis
GACTTTTTATACCTTACTATACCATGACATTATCATGCCTTACTGTACTATGCCTTTGTTATGACTTTTTATGCCTTGCTATACTATGACGGTTTTATGCCTTATTACACTATGACTTTTCATAGGTTATTACACTATGACTTTTATGCCTTACTATACTATGACGTTTTCATGACTTTTTATACCTTGCTATACTATGATATTTTTATGCCTTACTATTCTATGACAGTTTTATGACTTTTTATGCCTTACTTTACTATGACAGTTTTATGCCTTTTAATGCCTTACTATACTATGATGATTGTATTACCTTTTATGCCTTACTATACTATGATGTTTTTATGACTTTCTATGCCTTACTATACTGTGACTTTTATATGAATTTTTTATGCCTTACTATACTATGATGCTTTTTATGACTTCTTATGCCTTATTATACTATGATATGTTTATGCCTTATTATACTATGACATTTTAATAAATTTTTATGCCTTACTATACTATGATGCTTTTCATGA
>NW_019439089.1:0-474 GCF_002814215.2 Seriola lalandi dorsalis
GACGTTGATAACTACAACGGTGCCGTGTATGAAAAGAGTACTTGAGAGACTTAATAAAAACTTAAAGTGGGCTGGTATGAAAATCAAGCCTAGTAAGTCTAGAAGTATATCAATAAGTAGAGGGAAGTTAAGTGATAGGAAGTTTGTAATAGATGAAGAGGAAATTCCAATAATTAGGGAAAAATCAGTAAAGAGTCTAGGTAGGTGGTACAAGGCAGACTTGAATGACGGAGAACAGGTAGTGCAGTTTCGGAAGGTCAGCTTTTACATTACGAAGTGGCTAGGTGTTCCTAGATGTTTAAGCATGGTGGCACTGTATGGGAAAGGCATACTTCAGCTCCCAGTAACTAGTCTAGTGGAGGAGTTTACATGTACCAAGGTTAGGACAGAGCTCCTGTTATCTGGGAGTAAAGATGCGGTAGTCAGTAAGGTGGTTCCAAACCCAATCAAGGGGAGAAAGTGGAATCCAAGAAT
>NW_019439090.1:0-445 GCF_002814215.2 Seriola lalandi dorsalis
TGATTGTCTGTTCAGAGTTCTTTTGTTGGTTAGCCACACCGTGAAGTTGATGTTAGTATGTGTCACTAGCATATTTGTCTGTAACTAACCTCTCTTCTAACCATGGCACCTTTATCCTCCATTAATAAGCCTCAAATAGAGAAGCAGCCATGTTGTACCAGCGGCCATCTTTGGGTCCATCACCTTCTTTAGAGTATTCCCTTGTTTACCTTTCACATTTTCAGTGTTTTCAACAGTACTGAACTACATGTATTTAAACTAGCTTCATTTTCAACTTCATTTTGCAGTAACTTGCTGGTGGTTCAGATACATTCATATGTAATTCAAGTAGTTACGTTACTTTTTTGCCTACAGCAGTTGCTGGTCATAAAGGGAAAGGAAAGGTTTTTTAGATTATTTTACTATTGCTTGTCTACTGTAATCAAATCCCCTTTGAGAAGCCCCA
>NW_019439091.1:0-640 GCF_002814215.2 Seriola lalandi dorsalis
AACCTGTCTCTCTCCCTCCAGGTGACAAAGAAGCTGCTGGTGCTGCTTCTGAAGCAGTTGCCTTGGTTACCAATGTTGGTGTGTTGGCTTCCCAGGATGGCGGCCGGATTGATGACACTACATCTTCAAGGTGGACCCCCGGAGGAGCCTGTTGTCTCATTGAGGCATGGATTCTCTCTGCATCCAGGACATATGGAGACACAGAGGAGCCACCTCACCTGCATTCAGGACCCAGCAGGTGCAGCTGTACGGAGACAGGTAGACTGACGAAGGGCGGGGTCAGCCTTCTGGTTTCCACCTTAACCACTTCATCCCAGGTACATGCGGGTGTCTCAGAGCTTGTGATTAAGTATAATGTGTATTATTATTTCATGCAAACATAAAATTCATTTTTGATCCTGAACTCGGGCTCTGCAAACTGGGCCAGTGTTAGCCGCCTGGTGGAGGCCGTTTGCAACCAGCTCTGCGTCTTCACCCGGTGGCCACGTGGTCCAGAGGGACCGTGAGGACTCGCTGGTCATTATGTGGCCATCAGAGAGGAAGTGCTGGTCGGCCCCAGGTTGATGGCTCAGACCAACATCCAGCTCTTTGGATTGAATCGAGGACTCAGTGGTAAGAGTTTGTCATGAAGCTGTTGGTG
>NW_019439092.1:0-4739 GCF_002814215.2 Seriola lalandi dorsalis
GGGTGGGGGGGGTGGGGGGGTTGGGTTATTGTTTCAGTCTGTTCCTGCCAGCAAGTATACACCCAGTAAATTAAAGCTTCCTGCATGAGCTGCAGACAGAAGTCATATGAGTGCTTGTAACATGAATGGAAATTGTCTTCTACAGTGTCTTTTTATGTTGCTTTTACGGCTTCATGTTGAGTGACAGGTACTTTACACATTGGACAGTTTTGAATGGAGATTCTGTTTCAGCACTTCACTGTGTTTTTTAAATGTTGGATAAAGATTTTATTATTCGTGACTATGACTGAGCTCAATTTGTTATAAATAATGACACAAACTGCCATAAACAGGAAGAGGGCAGTCTGTGAGCGTTGTGTTCGTGGAAAGAAAGCCACACTGTGGTTTTTACTAAGAAAAACCTTGACCTAACTAATATTTATATAGTTTCCTTAGTCTGTACCAAAACCCATTTAAAAATGACACATTTTGAAAATGATTTAAATCATCAATGTCCGTAATTTCTTCTATCCTAATCAGATCAAATGCATCGGATAATTAATATCAGAAACAGGTGATGCTGTTTACCCAAGAAAAATGGATTTCATGGAGGAGAAGCTTGAGGAAAAATTTCAACTTTGACAAAAAGAGTTTAATAGATTATAATCTTTATCTTAATATCATTCGATTGCTATATTTTCAACATATGATCAGTTAAACAGGATACCTTTGACCGTTATCTTGGCAAAGGTCTGTAAAAGTGAATTTCTTTACATTTCTTTATACACAGTTTTACTAGGTAATGGTGGCATGTAATGCTATAAAACAAGAAATACAACAAGACAATTACAGGGAATGGCCAAAAGTCAAATGATCAAAGTGCTGCTACTTTTGTACTGAGTAATAAGAAGCTGATGATTGATCCCAGAGGGGAATTGATTTGCGTCGAGGCACAAACATAATAAACAGTCTAAAGTAAAAACAGTGGGCAATCTATGACATAATCTGCACATGGCAGTTCGCTAACTGTCTGCTTGGCATCACCTCAGCTAATGTGAGTCACTAAACTGCTCCTCTTTTTGGAGGTGAGTGTAATCCTGTATTTTATTTATGTTAACTCTGACTAAAAGGTATCAGTGTCTGCACTCACCATACCTGGGTTGTTGGCTAACCTTGAGTTAGCCTTCAAAGTTAGCACAGCTGTGCTAATAGTGCTAACTTGAGTGTATGCTTGCGCTCTACACAAGCGCCTCCTCTTTGTCCCTTTTTGGATTAGCCGGGAGTTAGGGGCGGAGTCAGGTACTGCCAAGATTGTGTCGGTGGAGCAGCTCACTCTGAACCTCACGGAGGCTACGTCCATCTTTATTTACAGTCTGTGATACAGGTGAGCAACTGACAAGTTGTTACATCATATTATTGGTTAAACTTGACAGAACTAATAATAATAAAAAAAAGTTGTGGGTGAATCAGAGTCACAGATAAGATTAGTCTCACAATGATGCTGTTTGTAGCACAGTATTTTTATTTCTCTGTACCGGCAACAGTCAGAGCAGGAGCCATATTGTTTTCAGGTTCTCCGTCCCATTCTTGTGGACATGATATCTCAGTAAGGCCTTGAAGGAACTTCTTCAAATTCGGCACAAACATTCTAATTAGATTTCAGTGGTCAAAGGTCAAATGTAAAGGCTGTGGTGACTTCACATAACATGATTTTGGCCTTGTTAACACAATATCTCAGTAACGCCTAGAGGGAATTTCTTCAAATAAAAATTGTATCTTGCGGTGGAGCGGTTCAGGTTGTCTGTGGTCAAGTTACAATGCTCGGTTAAGGAATAATTGATCTTTGTAATGAAGGAAGAAAAAGGTTATACAATATATGGACAATATGTCCCTTCAAGGAGTATTTATTTTATACCTGGAATTAATTATTTTATGCATTTTTGCATAAAACCCTAAAAACTTAATCAAAATGTAAGAGATCCATTTGTTTTGTTTTATGTGTTACCAGAGAAAGTGGCCCAGGAATTTGTCCCTGGTCAGCCCACTCTCCTGACAAAGCATTTGTCTGGGGGTTTGGGCCTTTAGAGACCTTTATTCATCCATTCTTGAGAATTTTATGCAAGTATTTTATTATCTTAAATAATTTAAGTGCTGGCTGTATGGACAGTATTTTTACTGTGTAATAGTTTTACTAGAGAGAATATTTTTTATAGCAACAGTCCATGTAGTAATAGGCTTTCAACTAGACGGTAGCCACCTTGTGCTTAGTCTGGCTAATTGGTTACAAGGTAAGGATATTGGAAACTATTTGGCACACTATAGCCAATCATATCAAAACGGCTCCATCAGCCCCCATCTGGCCCAGTAACCGCACAATGGACGATCAATCAAGGTTGATTTCTATTAAGTAAGTTTCCAGTCTGGTTTCAAAGTACACCATAGTACAGAGACAGCACTTGTTAAGGTAACTCATGACTTACTGATAACTGCAGATAGAGGAGACTGCTTGATTTGATTAGTTATTTCAGATTGAAGTATTGTGTTCAATACTATTGATCAAAACATCTTCTCACATCACTAGGAGATGTGGGTGGCACAGCTCTTAGCTTACTTTGTTCATACCTTAACAAAAGTTATTCAGTATTGGGAAACTCCACTTCCTCAATGGTTCATTTGAGTTGTGACATTCAGCTATGCATGCTGTTAAAACCCACAGATCCTAGCAGCCTAGCTAATCTCATATCTTGCCTCTTTGATACTGCATCCTAGATGTCGCTTACTTTCCCTAAATTTAACAATTACAGAGGTCAATTTGTTTGGTCTTCTTAACTCCATCTAATCAGAACTAACCTTGGAGGTCTGTCAAGAAATCTAGGCGTAATCTTCAACATGAAAATGTTGTTCAGTTTTGTTTCTTTCTGCTCAAGATAATCTGTCAAATCAATCATTTTTTTAAAATTAACTGCTGATTGGCAAAACGTTGTTCATGCTTTCATCGATTCCTGATATATTGCCCTGGTATGTGCCCTCTCGACCAATGAGATCTGCTGATGGAGCCCTGGTTGTTATACCCAGGTCACAGCTTACAGTATTAGAGCCTCTATGGAACTCCTTGCCTGTTCTCAGACATGTTAAATCCTTAGCTTCTTTTAAGTACCTTGTTAAAGCTTCTCTCTGTGAAAACATTTGGAAATATATGTTTTTATTTGTCTGGTCTTGTCTTTTGAAAGGAAATTTGTAACTTTATTTATATAGACAAGGTATATTAATATAACTATTACTGTATTTGTTCATTCATGCAAATTAGATGGCTGCAACCATAAAACTGCCTTGTAAGTAAACAAGGAAATGTCTGGCATTTTTCCATGCATCAGTTCTATGTCCACCACAGTGAATAACAATGAGGAAATTAAAAAAAAGTTTGTGGACCTGAAGGCTGGGGCTGGGGCTGGGGCTGGCGATGCCGAGCGCTGGGAGCAGGCTGGAGACGTCGTCGAGGGAGCAGGAGGATCAGAACCAGGTGATCAGTCAGAAGGGCAGACGAACCAGGAAGGGTAATCAAAACCAGACGAAGACTCCGGAAACGAGCAGGGAAGCACTCACGTTTGCGACATCAGAGCTGGAAAACGCCAAACAGCCACAGGGACAGGCAGACGGGAACCAGGAAGTGCAAAGGCAGAACTCGTGGTCGGGGACAGAAGGCTGAGGCGTTCACCGCGGCAGAGATGAGGCAGGATGGTCAGGGACAAGCAGAGTCGGTACAGGGAAGTCAGTCCAGAGATGAACGCTTGAAAGTCTTGCATGATACTAGAACAATCTGGCAAAGAGCGAGTGAACCAGGGATACATACAGTATATACTGGCCTGATTGGACATGGAGTGCAGCAGGGGGCTACAGGTGAGGACAGTGAGGCTGATTAGGAGGTGTGGCAGAGTGGAGAGTGAGTCAGAGGCAGGGTGAGTGGAAAAACACAGAGGCATAGCAGGCTGTCACAGTTCCTGACAGAAAACATGACAGAAAACTGGCTTGTGGTGTTTCAGCTGCAGTGATACTCTCACTGCGCAATGTGTCGGTGTAGAGAACTCCTGCGTCAACTACTGAGCTGTTTATTAATTACACACTGGCTCCCAAAAAATGCTGATGAATTGTCTCTACCAATATATTTACCCATCTCAGAAGATCTTTCCATCTTTAGCTATCATCTGTGTAACAGCTAAGATCTATGCAGGAACTCTGAGCTGCCAGGTTTTTGTGTTTTCAGCAAAATGTCACTTATTATGATAAAGAGTTGACAATGAGCGGTCCTGAATCGGAAACCGTCAGTATTTATAGTTTAAAGCAGTGGTTCCCAACCTGTGGGCTGGGGCAGTCGGATGTGGAAAAGGTTGGGAACCACTGGTTTAAAGGTTTCATGGTGAATATCACTTGATATTGTATTAAAAGCTGAGTGGGTAAGAGTTTGCTCATTTGTGATGTGAAAGTGCCTGAAGAACTGAAGTGTAAGTCATAGCTGAGCTCTGTTCTGTGATTAATCCAAACATTGATCTTTGAAATTAGCTGAGAAATATTTCCTATTCAATGCCTCTGTGTCGCTTTTAATGAGTTTCACAGACACATAACAGGCTCTATTTAACATTATAGCAAATGGAGTGAGTACATTTTGAGTGTGTCCATGTCCACTTTTGCTAATTTACTGGTGGAAAAAATGCAGTGCAAGAGTGCAGAGTATCATCTCATTCCCTTTAAAAACCAGGCATGCT
>NW_019439093.1:0-742 GCF_002814215.2 Seriola lalandi dorsalis
ATTTTATGCTATACTATACTATGACGTTTTTTGACAATTTTATGCCATACTATACTATGACGTTTTTTGACAATTTTATGTCATACTATACTATGACGTTTTTTGACAATTTTATGCCTTAATATACTATGACGCTTTATGCCATATTATACTATGACGTCTTTTGACAATTTTATGCCATACTATACTATGACGTTTTTTGACAATTTTATGCCTTAATATACTATGACGCTTTATGCCATAATATACTAGGACGCTTTATGCCATATTATACTATGACGTTTTTTGACAATTTTATGCCTTAATATACTATGACGTCTTTTGACAATTTTATGCCTTACTATACTAAGACGTTTTTTGACAATTTTATGCCATACTATACTATGATGTTTTTTGACAATTTTTTGCCTTAATATACTATGACGCTTTATGCCATACTATACTATGACGTTTTTTGCCAGTTTTATGCCTTACTATACTATGACGTTTTTTGACAATTTTATGCCTTACTATACTATGACGCTTTATGCTGTACTATACTATGACGTTTTTTGACAATTTTATGCCTTACTATACTATGACGTTTTTTGACAATTTTATGCCTTACTATACTATGACGTTTTTTGACAATTTTATGCCATACTATACTATGACGTTTTTTGACAATTTTATGCCTTACTATACTATGACGCTTTATGCCGTACTATACTATGACGTTTTTTGACAATTTTATGCCATACTA
>NW_019439094.1:0-466 GCF_002814215.2 Seriola lalandi dorsalis
ACTATACTATGACGTTTTTTGACAATTTTATGCCATACTATACTATGACGCTTTTTTGAAAAATTTATGCCACACTATACTATGACGTTTTTTGACATTTTTATGTCATACTATATTATGACGTTTTTTGACGTTTTATGCCATACTATACTATGACGTTTTTTTGAAAAATTTATGCCACACTGTACTATGACGTTTTTTGACAATTTAATGCCATACTATACTATGACGTTTTTGACATTTTTATGCCATACTATACTATGACCTTTTATTTTTTTTTAAATTGAAGCCTCACTATACTATGACGTCTTTTGACGCTTTATGCCATACTATACTATGACGTTTTTTGACAATTTTATGCCATACTATACTATGACGTTTTTGACATTTTTATTGCATACTATACTATGACGTTTTTTTTTTAAATTTGATTTTATGCCATACTATACTATGAAGTTTTTTTGAA
>NW_019439095.1:0-462 GCF_002814215.2 Seriola lalandi dorsalis
TGAATGAGCGAGTGAGTGAATGAATGAGCGAGTGAATGAATGAGCGAGTGAATGAATGGGTGAATGAATGAGCGAGTGAATGAATGAATGGGTGAATGAATGAGCGAGTGAGTGAAAGAGCGAGTGAATGAATGAGCGAGTGAATGAATGAGCGAGTGAGTGAATGAATGAGCGAGTGAATGAATGAGCGAGTGAATGAATGAGCGAGTGAGTGAATGAGCGAGTGAATGAATGAGCGAGTGAATGAGCGAGTGAGTGAATGAATGAGCGAGTGAGTGAATGAATGAGCGAGTGAATGAATGAATGGGTGAATGAATGAGCGAGTGAGTGAATGAGCGAGTGAATGAATGAGCGAGTGAATGAATGAGCGAGTGAATGAATGAATGAAAGAATGAGCGAGTGAATGAATGAATGGGTGAATGAATGAGCGAGTGAGTGAATGAGCGAGTGAATGAATGAGCG
>NW_019439096.1:0-488 GCF_002814215.2 Seriola lalandi dorsalis
GACAGCATTCAGAAAACATGCAACTCATTCTTTCTAACTACGGTGTCCCCAGAGTACCTTTCTAAATCATGCCACAGCCACGCAAGCAGCTCTGTGGAGCAACTTAGGCACAATAGTGCTTTCAGCTAAACTCTAAACAGGATGTAGCCATATAAATGTTCTCCTCTACAGGTGCCAGTATATTCCAACAGAAGTCTGTTTTTCAAGTTCACCCCAGCCTTAAGACACACCGAGCACCGTCTAAGCTTAGAGCTCTGACATTAGCCTCCCTCGCCCCCACTCATGGCCCCCTCTGGGTGGCTTGTGTGGTTGTTAAGACTTAAGATAGATAAAGGAGATAACTGTGAAAAGGGAGGCATTCACAGGTTTAACACTCAGATGAGAGCAGCGCTCTGTGTAGCATGGGGTCTGACAGGGAACCGAGAGGCGGTGTTTGTGCGTGCATGTGTACACACTAGCGCACATGTGTCCATGTGTTTGCTTTGCAT
>NW_019439097.1:0-556 GCF_002814215.2 Seriola lalandi dorsalis
ATGACTTTTTTTGCCTTACTATACTATGTCCTTTTTATGCCTTACTATACTATGTCGTTTTTATGCCTTACTATACTATGACCTTTTTATGACTTTTTTTGCCTTACTATACTATGTCCTTTTTATGCCTTACTATACTATGTCGTTATTATGCCTTACTATACTATGACTTTTTTATGACTTTTTAAGCCTTACTATAGTATGACGTTTTTATGACTTTTTTTGCCTTACTATACTATGTCATTTTTATGCCTTACTATACCATGACTTTTTTATGACTTTTTTTGCCTTACTATACTGTGTACTTTTTTATGACTTTTTAAGCCTTACTATACTATGACTTTTTTATGACTTTTTATGCCTTACTATACTATGACTTTTTTATGACTTTTTTTGCCTTACTATACTATGACTTTTTTATGACTTTTTTTGCCTTACTATACTATGTACTTTTTATGCCTTACTATACTATGTCCTTTTTATGCCTTACTATACTATGTCGTTTTTATGCCTTACTATACTATGACTTTTTTATGACTTTTTATGCCTTACTATA
>NW_019439098.1:0-474 GCF_002814215.2 Seriola lalandi dorsalis
ATCAGAGTCTGAGATAATCTGAGTTTGAGAATATGTCGACCCTGATGACATCTTCAGTGTTGTTTTTTTCAAGCTCGCTGCAGAGCCACAGACGACATCATGCAACTGTTTCCACAGACTGAGTTTTTCTCCGTGTGAGGAGGAAACTAAACCTCTTGTGTAACATTGGTGGGATGGCACTTAAATCCAAAGAGTGTTACAACTGGGATACACCACACCTTTAATTTAAGTAAATGACCTGTCATTTGTTGGCTGGAGCTTTTACATGATCGATCATAATGTCTGTGATCATCACAGACATAGTTTTGTTTTAGTTCACTGTTTTCTGAAATAGATTATGACTGTCAAAGATACTCTCACCTCAGACCTATGTTGATGAGCACTTGTTGACTCAGACAGTAATATTAGCTTGTCATATCAGCAGACCTGAGTAACAGCTCCTCCCAGTGGAGAGCTGTGGTAACGACAGGAAAG
>NW_019439100.1:0-346 GCF_002814215.2 Seriola lalandi dorsalis
GTTTCACTAGTGTTTCAGTTTTGCTCCTGGGTTTTACCAGGATTTTGGATTGAGTTCTGTAAGTAAGTCACTTTTTGTTATTTAAATACCTTTTTCCTCCAACCCCCTTTTTCGTTGTTTGCATTTGGATTCAGTTTTTCCCTAAAACGTGACAGTATCACAATTTACTGCACAATAACACGACAAGGTTGTAAACTGCAGCACAGTTTCAGAAAACCTGCATCAAGCAGAGGCATGTTAGGATAGAGTAAAGACCCTGGTGCAGTATTAGCTTGATGACATGCAGTTGTATTTGCATATACACAAATGTATATGTGAGATCACTGCACTACTGATCTGGCCTACT
>NW_019439101.1:0-538 GCF_002814215.2 Seriola lalandi dorsalis
ATGCCTTAGTATACAATGTCGTTTTTATGACTTTTTATGCCTGACTACACTTTTTCGTTTTCATGACTTTTTATGCCTTACTATACTATGACTTTTCATGCCTTACTATACTATGACGTTTTTATGACTTTTTACGCCTTGCTGTACTATGACTTTTCATGCCTTAATATACTATGTCGTTTTTATGACTTTTTACGCCTTGCTGTACAATGACTTTTCATGCCTTACTATACTATAACGTTTTTATGACTTTTTATGCCTTACTATACTATGTCATTTTTATGACTTTTTATGCCTGATTACACTTTTTCGTTTTCATGACTTTTTATGCCTTACTATACTATGACTTTTCATGCCTTACTATATTATGACTTTTTTGTGAATTTTTATGCCTGACTACACTATTTAATTTTTATGACTTTTTATGCCTTATTATAATATGACTTTTTATGCCTTACTATACTATGTCGTTTTTATGACTTTTTATGCCTGACTACACTTTTTCGTTTTTATGACTTTTTATGCCTTACTATACTAT
>NW_019439102.1:0-524 GCF_002814215.2 Seriola lalandi dorsalis
GCCTTAATATTCTTTGATGTTTTTATGACTTTCTATACCTTATTATACTATATTGTTTTTATGTCTTACTGTTTTATGTAATTTTAATGACTTTTTATGCCTTACTATCCTATGACATTATATGATTTCTCATGCTGTAAAATACTATAGAAAATGTTTATGCCTTCTTATGCCCTTAAATACTATGACATTATTATGCCTAAGTATATTATGACATTTTGTGCCTTATTATACTATTACGTTTTTATATTGTTTTTATGCCTTAATATATTATTGTTTTCATGACTTTTTGTGCCTTACGATACTATTACATTTTCATGACTTTTTAAGCATTACTATATTATGACATTTTTATGCTTTAATATTCTTTGATGTTTTTATGACTTTTTATGCCTTACTATACTATGTCGTTTTTATGCCTATATATTCATGAATGTTTTTATAGCTTTTTATGCCTTACCATACTATGTGGTTTTTATGCCTTGTTATAAAATGTCATTTTTATGACTTTTTATGTCTCACTA
>NW_019439103.1:0-516 GCF_002814215.2 Seriola lalandi dorsalis
GTGCGAAATACCCTTTGACAGTTGGGGGGTCCCAGGCAAAATCTGCATCAGCCACACATTAAAGGAAAACTCTCCTATATTTCAACTTAAAAAAAACAATAAACTCTTTTTATATAGCACTTTTCATGGAGGAAATGTAGAGCAGATGATAAAATATGTAAAGGAAAATAAAAACAGAAACCAGTAAGAATAGTAAAATATGAGAGAATTAATTAAAAGCCTAAATAAATAAATAGGTTTTCAAAAAAAAAACAAAAAACTTGTATTTAACATGTATTTCTCAATTACTAAAGATTTGAAGTTTATACTGTTTGGAGAATAGCAACTGACTAGAAAATCTACAAACCTAATTCATAGTTTTCTTATTTGTTAATCAATTAAATGGACCTCTTTTTTGTGTTATGATTTAATCTATTGTGGCATGTCACAATGAAAAACAACTTATTCAAGACAAAAGCTAAATAATTATCATAACTATTCATTATGACACAGTAAATTACATATAACAGTGTGTAT
>NW_019439104.1:0-1384 GCF_002814215.2 Seriola lalandi dorsalis
CTGTCATAGTATAGTATGGCATAAAAAGTCATAAAAACATAATACTATGCTAAAGCATTGACGACAGAGTATAGTAAGTCATGATAATGCCAAAAAACGTCATAGTATAGTAAGTCATAAAAATGCCAAAAAACGTCATAGTATAGTATGGCAAAAAATGGCAGAAAAACAACGTAGTATATTATGGCATAAAAGGTCATAACAACGTCATAGTATGGAGAGGAATCAAACAACATAGTATAATAAGTCATAAAAATGACAAAAAACGTCATAGTATAGTAAGTCATAAAAATACCAAAAACTGTCATAGTATAGTATGGCATAAAAAGTCATAAAAACATAATACTATGCTAAAGCATTGACGACAGAGTATAGTAAGTCATGATAATGCCAAAAAACGTCATAGTATAGTAAGTCATAAAAATGCCAAAAAACGTCATAGTATAGTATGGCAATAAAACAACATAGTATATTAAGGCAAAAAAGGTCATAACAACGTCATAGTATGGCAAGGAATCAAACAACATAGTATAATAAGTCATAAAAATGCCAAAAAACGTCATAGTATAGTATGGCATTAAAATGTTAAAAAACGTCATAGTATAATATGGCATAAAATGTCATAAAAACATAATACTATGCTGACGCATTGACAACAGAGTATAGTAAGTCATGATGATGCCAAAAAACATCATAGTATAGTAAGTCATAAAAATGCTAAAAAAACATCATAGTATAGTAAGTCATAAAAACGCCAAAAAACGTCATTGTATAGTATGGCGAAAAATGTCGAAAAGGGGCGTCGTGTGGCGTAGTGGTCTAAGCAGGCGCCCCATGTGTAGAGGCTACAGTCCTCGCTGCAGTTGGCCCCGGTTCTAATCCCGCATCGGACGGCCTTTCGCTGCATGTCATTCCCCCTCTCTCTGCCTCCCCGTTTCCTGTCTCTCTCCACTATACTGTCCAACAAAGGCATAAAAAGCCCCAAAAGATATACTTTTAGAAAAAAAAAAAAATGTTGAAAAAACAACATAGTATATTAAGGCATAAAAGGTCATAACAACGTCATAGTATGGCAAGGAATCAAACAACATAGTATAATAAGTCATAAAAATGACAAAAAACGTCATAGTGTAGTATGGCATGAAAATTTTAAAAGACGTCATAGTATAATATGGCATAAAATGTCATAAAAACATAATACTATGCTGAGGCATTGACGACAGAGTATAGTAAGTCATGATAATGCCAAAAAACATCATAGTATAGTAAGTCATAAAAATGCCAAAAAACGTCATAGAATAGTATGGCATGAAAATGCCAAAAAACGTCATAGTATAGTATGGCAAAAAATGGCAGAAAAACAACGTAGTATATTATGGCATAA
>NW_019439105.1:0-999 GCF_002814215.2 Seriola lalandi dorsalis
GTGAAAAAAAAGTCATAGTATAGCAAGGCATAAAAAGTCATTAAAAAAGTCATAGTATAGCAAAGCATAAAAAGTCAAAAAAAAAGTCATAGTATAGCAAGGCGAAAATTATAAAAAAAAAGTCATAGTATATTAAGGCATAAAAAGTCATAGTATAGTGAGGCATAAAAATATGAAAAACAAGTCATAGTATAGCAAGGCGAAAAAACGTGAAAAACAGTCATAGTATAGTAAGGCGAAAAATGTGAAAAAAAAGTCATAGTATAGCAAGGCGAAAAAAGTCATAAAAAAAGTCATAGTATAGCAAGGCGAAAAAAGTCATAAAAAAAAGTCATGGTATAACGAGGCGAAAATTGATAAAAAAAAAGTCATAGTATAGCAAGGCGAAAAAAGTCATAAAAAAAGTCATAGTATAGCAAGGCGAAAAATGTGAAAAAAAAGTCATAGTATAGCAAGGCGAAAAAAGTCATAAAAAAAGTCATAGTATAGTAAGGCGAAAAATGTGAAAAAAAAGTCATAGTATAGCGAGGGATAAAAAGTCATAAAAAAAGGTCATAGTATAGCAAGGCGAAAAAAGTCATCAAAAAAAGTCATAGTATAACAAGGCGAAAAATGTGAAAAAAAAGTCATAGTATAGCAAGGCATAAAAAGTAAAAAAAAAAGTCATAGTATAACAAGGCGAAAAATGTGAAAAAAAAGTCATAGTATAGCAAGGCATAAAAAGTCATAGTATAGTAAGGCATAAAACGTCATAGTATAGTGAGGCATAAAAATATGAAAAACAAGTCATAGTATAGTAAGGCGAAAAAAGTCCTAAAAAAGTCATAGTATAGCAAGGCGAAAAAAGTCATAAAAAAAGTCATGGTATAGCGAGGCGAAAATTGATAAAAAAAAGTCATAGTATAGTATGGCATAAAAAGTCATCAAAACGTCATAGTATAGCAAGGCGAAAAAAGTCATAAGAAAAGTCATAGTATAGCAAGGCGAAAAAAGTCATAA
>NW_019439106.1:0-510 GCF_002814215.2 Seriola lalandi dorsalis
GCTTAAAAATGCAAAAAAAGCGTCATAATATAGTAAGGGATAAAATGTCATAGTATAGTAAGGCATAAAAAGTGAAAATATAGTAAGGCATAAAAATGCAAAAAAAAGGTCATACTATAGTAAGGCATAAAAATGCCAAAAAACGTCATAGTATAGTAAGGCATAAAACGTCATGGTATAATAAGGCTTAAAAAATGCAAAAAAAAAAAACCTCATAATATAGTAAGGTATAAAACGTCATAGTATAGTAAGGCATAAAAATGCCAAAAAACGTTATAATAAAGTAAGGCATAAAAATGCAAAAAAAAGTCATAGTATAGTAACGGATAAAATGTCATAGTATAGTAAGGCATAAAAAGCTTAAATATAGTAAGTCATAAAAATGCAAAAAAAATCTCATAATATAGTAGGGTACAAAACATCATAGTATAGTAATGCATAAAAATGCAAAAAAAGGTCATAGTATAGTAAGGCATAAAACGTCATGGTATAATAAGGCTTAAAAAATGC
>NW_019439107.1:0-479 GCF_002814215.2 Seriola lalandi dorsalis
ATTATTAATTCTGCATCCATTAGAGTGCTTTGTTTCTTTTATTATCAGATAGTATTTCAGTGAAATTCCCTGCTGCTGCACCACAATGACTGTTAAACATCCAGTGTAACGGAAGCCTGTGGCAAAGTGATGAGGAAAGCTTTCAGCCTAAATGGGAAACTGTTTGTTTTGCAGCAGCTGTGTGGCAGCCACTCTGTGCACACACAAACACACAATCATAAGCCCTTGTACTGTACAACACGGTATACACATGCAAACACCCACACGAGTGTATCTTTTTTTACCTTATATTATCACGCTATCTAACATAGCCTCTTTAATGTCCGCAGCTGTGCTTATCTGTTTTGCCCCACCCAAAAAAACAGAGAAAGAGGCAATATCAAACCACTCACAACGGGTTTGTAAGGACACAAAGGGCAATGAGGCAGAGTAGAGCTTTTAGGTCCGCACCATTAGCTCCTTTTTAGGTTTCCATCTAC
>NW_019439108.1:0-510 GCF_002814215.2 Seriola lalandi dorsalis
GAAGATGTAATAACATCTCCAACTGAAACAACCTGATCAGTGGAGATGAAGTGTTTGGCAACGCTGCGTTACCTAGCAACAGAGAAAAGCCGATCTATGCTCCAAACAATGAATGTCTCTGACATCACAGGACAGTTCATACGACTTGTTTAAGATGTTCAACAGCTGCAGAGAAAAACAGCAGCTTCATGGTCGGTCTACCTGCTGTGATCAGGAACACCTGGAGAAATGATTATATTTGTAAACAGGAAACAGAATCACAGCATCAACACACAGGTTGTATTGATGCCTGTGCAGCTGTAGACGTTGTTGTACAGTGTCCGGGATCTACACCCCAGTCATGGATCTGAATGGAGAGTGACCTGATCAGCTGTTTGAAAGGATCATATTCCAGCTGGATGTACAGCTACAACAGACTGTGGCTAATAATAATAATGAAATGCTTGGTGAATCCGGTCCCTGACCTTTAGTCCCCGGTTCATCTCCCTACTACCTCCTTTTGACTGCCTG
>NW_019439109.1:0-476 GCF_002814215.2 Seriola lalandi dorsalis
TCTGTATTGAATGGCTCACACCTCAGTGCGTTGATCGGGCGTCCGGGGCATGTCATATCACTTTATTTCATCAGGTGTGACCATCAGTCCTCTGTGATTTTATCCGCTGTCCTTGTTCAGACATAGACCTCCTCCCTGGATACAGCACAGGGAGGCAAATTAAGTCAGAACCCAGTTCCTCTTTATCTTATCAAATGTGGCAAAAGATTATACCACCAAAATATTTTTTCATGTATAGAGTGTAATATATGTACATATATTCAGTTTCCATATATTACATACACTATATGTACATATAAAATAAAAACCACTGTGCCAGAATGGAGAGATATAAATGTTTTAAATTAATAAGAAAAACATTTATAAGCACATGTATGTATGTATATGTGTGTGTATATATATATATATATATATATATATATATATATATATACACACATATACTGTATATAAATTCAGTATATATTAACATATAT
>NW_019439110.1:0-1049 GCF_002814215.2 Seriola lalandi dorsalis
GTACTCTGTTGTTCTATGCCTTACCATAGTATGATGTTTCTATGACCTTTAATGCTTTAATATGCTCGGATTTTTTTTTGACGTATTATGCCATAGTATACTATGACGTTTTTGGCATTTTTATGACTTACTAAACTATGACGTTTTTTGGCCTTTTTATGACTTACTATAATCTGTTATTCTATGCCTTACAATTGTATGATGTTTTAATCACCTTTTATGCCTTAATATACTATGAATTTTTTTTGACGTTTTATGGCATAGTATACTATGATGTTTTTTTGATGTTTTATGGCATAGTATACTATGATGTTTTTTTGATGTTTTATGCCATAGTATACTATGATGTTTTTTGGCATTTTTATCACTTTCTGTACTCTGTTGTTTCATCCCTTGTCATACTATGACGTTTTTGTGACCTTTTATGCATTAATATACTGTGATGTTTTTTTGACGTTTTATGCCATAGTATACTATGACGTTTTGCTGCATTTTTATGACTTACTATACTATGATGTTTTTTGGCATTTTTACAACTTAATGTACTCTGTTGTTCTATGCCTTACCATAGTATGATGTTTCTATGACCTTTAATGCCTTAATATACTATGATGTTTTTTTCATGTTTTATGCCATACTATACTATGAGGTTTTTTGGCATTTTTATGACTTACTGTGCTATGTTGTTTCATCCCTTGCCATACTATGACGTTTTTATGACCTATTATGCATTAATATACTGTGATGTTTTTTTGATGTTTTATGCCATAGTATACTATGACGTTTTTCTGCATTTTTATGACTTACTATACTATGAAGTTTTTGGGCTAAACTATGACGTTTTTTTTAGCATTTTTATGACTTACTGTACTCTGTTGTTCTATGCTTTACCATAGTATGATGTTTCTATGACATTTTATGCATTAATATACTGTGATGTTTTTTTGACGTTTTATGCCATAGTATACTATGATGATTTTTGGCATTTTTATGACTTTCTAAACTATGACGTTTTTTGGCCTTTTTATGACTTACTATAATCTGTTATT
>NW_019439111.1:0-648 GCF_002814215.2 Seriola lalandi dorsalis
AAGAGGCAGACGAAGCCTTTCTGTATCACAATCACATGGTCTGTCAACAAATTACAGGACAAACAGTAAAAGCATAAATGTGAATCTTGTCCAGTCTCTTGCAATCAATACACTAAGGTGTAACTTACAATTTACAATAAGTGTCATCAAAACTTTAGCCATAGTTTACATCAGAACATCCCTCCAGAGTAAACTGTTATATTGACAACACGACTAAGCAATCTGACTCTTATCCGTACACAATAACACAAGGACTTTTCATCTGATGGCAGTGACATGTTCATTGACACAGTTATTTACTTTTGAGAGATGAACTAAGGATTTTGAGCAAGAGACTGGCTTTTGCAGGTAATCCATGGTGTTTTGCTATTTGTACCAATTGTTTTGAGAAATTCACTTACGGTTTTGCAAATGTCAAGGATGATTCGAGAAATGTACCAAAGCGACAGAGAAAAACTGTAATAAAGATGGAAGTCACGTACAGGTTTATGAAGCTCAGAGGGAGCTGCTCCACTGCCACCATCTTGGCAGTGTCTGACTCCGCCCCCTAACCCCCAGATAATCCAAAAATGGTACGTACGTTCACCCACCTGTCACTCAAAGAGGCCACGCCCTCAATCCTCCATAACTGTAGTCCTTAATAAAATG
>NW_019439112.1:0-500 GCF_002814215.2 Seriola lalandi dorsalis
CACCCTGCAAACCGACAAGTAATCTTAACTAGGTTTTCAAACAACTTCCTTGAAGACAGGTGCACTTGTTTTTTGGAGCTAAATGAAGTGAGAATAGCATATTTATGATGTTAACTATCAATCCGCATAGGAAACGCCAAGCGGATTGCCGCAACAAAACATTTCCACAGTTGTATAATTCTGTCCAGGAGTCGCATTAATCCCCTAAAATGTCAACAAAATAAGTGGTCAAATATGTACTGTTGTGTGAACATATCATTGACTAAATATGCGCTAGAACACATTCATCTTTTGTTCAGAATCAGCTGCTTATCACAGGTAACCGACACGACTTCTTCTCCTTCATCCCCGCAGCGTCACAGAGCTTTACACAGTGTAGACGCCGAGCGTCTCCTGACTTCAATGGGGAAGCAGAGAGTGGGTTGTTCCACTGCAGCGAAACTAGACGGTCATTGGATAAATGCTGGGCTTTGTCCCGCCCATCGGACGCTCAGCGTCTC
>NW_019439113.1:0-488 GCF_002814215.2 Seriola lalandi dorsalis
ATACTACCACTCTGATCATATTCCCTCCCTCAATGCTCCACAAGGAAGCAAAGAACGGTCATCAATGACAGAGAACTTATGAAATGAATCATTATTCTCCATCCGCTTCACGCTCAGAAGGGAATATCGCAACTCATCATCGTGGTTAGTGAGACCAAACACTTTAGAAACACATTTCTCAAGTCAGAAACTATAGAAATGATCCCTGAAAGTATAGTCTTAGTTTGACTGAGGGTGAAAACAGCGTGCCATTCACAGGACAACCATTCTCACTCATGGTTCAGAGGTAGCTTCAACAAAATCCTCCAGTTGCTGCGCCTGGTTCAGTCACAAGGGTTTATGTAAATAGCACAGCACAGCCAATCACTGCATGACTCTGAGAGCACATTTGTCATATAGAGAGCTCACAGACAGGAGAGAAAAGTCATATTGAAGTATGACATGGTTTGTTAAATTCCTGGTACAAATTCATGACACTGTACAATTGG
>NW_019439114.1:0-1137 GCF_002814215.2 Seriola lalandi dorsalis
CACACACACACACACACACACACACTTCAGCCAAGTATTGATGACTATGTGAGAAACAAAGTTAAAAAGTTCTTAAAACATAGGATCTCTGTGAATCAGCCTATTCATTGGAAAGGCTCATCATCCAAACTTATTAGCAAGCAGCAAGTATTGATGACTGTGTGATAAACAAAGTTAAAAAGTTCTTAAAGCATATTACCGCTGTGAGACAGCTGTTTCAACGGAACAGGTCATCACGCATACGTATTCACAAACAACAAACCCTTTATTGTAGAAAATTAAACTTTAACAATTTACATGGGTATAAATGCATGTTCTCCTGGGTGTATCAGACGCAGGATTCGTTGAAAACAGACAACACCGACAACATGAGCCACGGTATGAGAAAACTTTATTTTACCACAACCGTTATCGCTTGAAGAAATCATTTTTAAAAAAAAACGTTTAAATATAGCACTTATTTATTTTAGAAAATAAAGTTTCTGCAGAGGTTCACCATCTTCCTCTACAAAACATCACCAGCACATATATCGGTAAGTAATATATTCCCTCTCCCTGAATCACTATTTATTTAATTTGAAAAAGATCTGCGCTCTTCAACTATGATTTATTTACTTATTTAATTTTGTTTTTAAAGTTACCCCCGAGGAGCTGGAGGGTCTGTGCTTTACGCAATCAGACTACGGTAATGTTACCATTTGTTTATTTATTTATTTTTTGTTTGTTTTGTTCTTCTATTTAACAACATCAATATCGGAAACGGAATCATTCACTCTCCAACTACCTACAGATTTAATAGACGCTGCTGATCGGCTTAGCCGGGCTGGAAATCCGGCCGTTTTCCACGGGGAATTAGGAGGCGTAGAAGAAGGGCCGAGTTCACCGGCAATCCGTCCCGAGAGTATCTGTCCGAGGGTCAACCGTTTACGGCTTCCAAAACGCCGTAAACCCGCTCTGCCGGACTCGTCTGCCAAAAATATCAGATCGGAAGGTCCGGCAAAGGAATCTGCCGACGGTCCAGATGTAACGGGTAAGTCCATGAAAACTTTTTTAAACGTTTCTTTGGATTAGAGTATTTTAACAATTCCTGCGGACATCCCGCTTTTACCGCTTACACATTTAAAATGAAGGCCGGTC
>NW_019439115.1:0-483 GCF_002814215.2 Seriola lalandi dorsalis
CTATTGACTTCAATAAATATTTTATTATATTATTATATATTATAACTCTAAACCAACAAAAGTCACCACAGAGCTCTAAACTCCGAGTGACAGCTGCACGTCTGCAGATTCTACGCTTATAACTAATAGCATCTTTTGCAATAATATCCACTCATAGAATATCCACTTCAGTACAATATCAGTTGGATGTAGCATATTAGCTAATTTTGTGGCCATGACTTGAAAACATTCAGTATAAAAATCCGGAGCTTTATATTTTTTTTTGGAAAAAAACATAGCTAGTTAATGTTAATTAGACATTAAAAATATTTACTAACATGTCAAGGATAACACATAAAACCCATGACTCTGTAGTGGTTTTTGAGAGAAGTCAAGATTTTAAATAAAATAAATACTAAAATCAGATTAAGTTTTTTTTTCTTTTTTTTTTTCTTCAAAACATCACAAGCTCACTATTGAACATTTACTAATATAATCGTCATA
>NW_019439116.1:0-538 GCF_002814215.2 Seriola lalandi dorsalis
AGCACTTGCATTTTTATTACACAGCATTTTACTGCTGTAGTTGAGGTGGAGCTAGTTTTTATCTGATTATTTTCATTATGGATTAATTGGCCAATTAATTTCAGGATTAATTAACTGATTATTTGGTTTGTCAAAAATTTAAACAATCCTGACAAATGCTCCAACCAACTGTACAAACCTTAAAAAATTACTGAATTGACAAGCAGTTGATAATCTCATTTAAAAAATTGGGACCCTGAAATGTTTGACATGTTACATGAAAAATGACTGACAGAATAATTTTAAATTGCGTAATCCTTTCAGCTCTATTTGGATATACTTGTTTATTCTATTTCTTTGCATAATATATTAACTTAAACTCTTAAATACTCATGTTTGTAAAAACCTTAATTTGTAATTATTTTTTCTTGTAACAAAAGCTGTCACATAAATGTAGTGGAGTAAAAAGTACAATGTACAATGAAATTTTCACCAAGTTATTTTAGACTGGTGTGTTGTGTTGGTCCAGTCTTAACTTTGCTCATAGATCAGAATGTCA
>NW_019439117.1:0-649 GCF_002814215.2 Seriola lalandi dorsalis
CCAGCTCTGAAAATTGCCTAAAATTCACCAAATTAAATTTCTGGTTTATAATAAGAGGTGTGTGATAGGATGGAAAGCCAACACTTGTTGGAAAGAATAGAATATTGCTTTACAATGAGGTATTACTTGACTAAATCAGATAATGCTATCCTGAAATAGCAGCTTAAATATAGACACCAGATTTGACCTCTGACCCAGCACTGAAAGCTGCCTAAAATTGACTTCATTACATGTCTGGTTAATAACAAGAGGTTTGTGATAGGATGGAAAGCCAACGCATGTTGGAAAGAATAGAATATAAGCTTTACAATGAGGTATTACTCCAGTAAATCAGATAATGCTATCCTGAAATAGCAGCTTAAATATAGAGACCATATTTGACCTCTCAACCAGCTCTGAAAGCTGCCTAAAATTGACCACAGTAAATGTCTGGTTAATAACAAGAAGTTTGTGATAGGATGGAAAGCCAACACATGTTGGAAAGAATAGAATAAAAAACTTTACAATGAGGTATTACCTGACTAAATCAGATAATGCTATCCTGACATAGCATCTTAAATATAGAGACCAGATTTGACCTCTGACCCAGCTCTGAAAGCTGCCTAAAGTTTACCACATTAAATTCTGGTTAATAACAAGAAGTTTGTGA
>NW_019439118.1:0-606 GCF_002814215.2 Seriola lalandi dorsalis
GCTATAGTATTACTTTTTTGTGCCTTACTATACTATGACGTTTTCATGCCTTGCTACAGTATTAGCACTTTTTATGCCTTACTATACTATGACTTTTTATGCCTTAGTATACTATGACTTTTTTATGACTTTTTATGCCTTACTATACTATGACTTTTTTATGACTTTTTATGCCTTACTATACTATGACTTTTTATGCCTTACTATACTATGACTTTTTATGCCTTAGTATACTATTGACTTTTCTATGACTTTTTACACCTTACTATACTATGACATTTTTATGACTTTTTATGCCTTACTATACTATGACTTTTTATGCCTTAGTATACTATGACTTTTTTATCACTTTTTATGCCTTATTATACCAAGACTTTTTGATTATTTTTTATGCCTTACTGTACTATGAATTTTTATGTCTCAGTATACTATGTGGTTTTTATGACTTTTTATGCCTTAGTATACTATGCAGTTTTTAGCACTTTTTATGCCTTACTATACTATGACTTTTTTATGACTTTTTATGCCTTAGTATACTATGCAGTTTTTAGCACTTTTTATGCCTTACTATACTATGACTTTATTTATGACTTTTTATGCCTTACT